>NW_026555310.1:25222500-25292500 GCF_021234165.1 Pteronotus mesoamericanus
TATATATATATACTTTATCAAGGCATAATCAGTGTTAATGTCTTTTTATTTGTCTGTGTATGGATTTCCACGATTGCCTCCAAATTACTTTTATTATTACTGCTTTATAGCATATCCAACTAAACATAATAAGTGTAGCTTGTCTCTTTTTGAAGGTCAGGTCTTATTAAAACCTGGTCATTACAGATATGCATATAAGTCTCTATCTGCTGGTTGGGCATTTCCCTTTTCAAATAAGTTTTAACATAAGCCTTTGCCAAAAACCAGCTTCAAGAAAAAATTAAAGAGAGCTATAATGGATGTTTTCTTCTGTCATATATGAACATGAGGCCACCTACATCTTCCAAAGAGAAAGAGGATATCTGAGCTTATGTTAATGCCATAGGAACTAATACATACCATATCTAAGTTATAATCTTATTGCCAATATTAGTTAATTTTTATATTAGATTATGTTCAAATTCATAGTTTTTCTGATTCATCATAGCACAGACTGGTCTCTGGCTGAACCTGCTCATTAGCATCTGTCTAGGAAGGTCCACTGCTTGATCCGGTCCTCTCACTCATCATCTTTCATACGTTAGGAGTGGCCTGCATTTCAGACACGTTTCTTTTCATTGACCACTATTCGGAGTCAATGGATGACAAACGATATAAAAATCAGTGGAATATTTAGAAGCAAAAGTACTTATTCACATACAGATTTAGAGAAGTGAAGATCGTATTCGAGTATTTGTTCCTTTATTAAACCTGAATTTCAGTACATTTTGAAGGGTATAAAATTAGAATATTTTTATAGTTTGAGAGGGCTACATAATATACTTGTGCAATCATTTCTTTTTATCTTAAAGTTTGTTACCATATTAAAACAAGTTTTAAAACACTAATACTTATTAGCATAGAACATTTGAGACCAATATTCAATGCAGTCAAAGGGGTCAAGACAAATTAAAGTCCAAGTAAGCACGGTACAAGAGCTCATTTTATTTAGGGATGGTCACCTATTGTATAGTTAATGAGGCCTGCCCAGAAGGTGTCCAGCCATGTAATATGAGCAAATAGAGACTTTTTGAAGAAGATATAAGAAACATTGTACATAGGACAATGATATCTCAGTTCCCTTCAAAGTAGGTACCTTGGGATCTCACACAGTTCTCCCAGTCACCATCATCTGCCCCGTCATATTTTCCTAAATCTCATTAATGGTCTGAGATGTCTTCCTTTTCAAAGGTGATTTTACTTTTGGGAAAAGTCAGAAGTTGCAAGGTGTCAAATCTGGGCTATAGGAGGGCTGAGTCACCTGGTTATTTGATGTTTTGCCAAAAACATCAGTGCAAGACATGGTACATAAGCTGGCACTTTGTTGTGATGAAGTTACCAATCACCAGTTGCCCATAGCTGTGGCCATTTTCTTCCTATTGCATCTCTCAAATGACGAAGAATATTGAGGTAGTGTTCCTTATCAACTCTTTGGCCTGAAGGGATGTAGTTGGGGTGGATAACACCTTCCCAATCAAGAAACAGTTAACATGGTCTTGTTCTTGCTGCAACTTTGCCACACCTTCAGGTGCGGAGAACCAGGCAACTTCCATAGAGATGATGACTGGGCCTTTGTTTCTGGATCATATCATCTCCAGTTTTGACCTACTTGAGGAAATCTGGTTTATTCGTTGTGGTTCGAATCAAGTCACTAGCAACTCTAGCACGATGTTCCTTCTGCTCTGGTGGCAGAAGCCATGAAACGAATTTTGCCATGACATGTTTCATGCCAAGATCCTGCATCACAATCTTGGACATAGTAGTTTTTGGAATCCCCAGATCATCTAGTTCTGACACTGTCAGTCACCAATCTTTGTTAATTGCAGCCCTACACATTCAACATTCTCAGGTGTTCTGCTTGTTGCAGTCCTTCTAGGACATGGATTTCTTTCAACAGATTCTCGACCATCTTTGAAGCATTTGTGCCACATTTTATTTGCGCTGAACTCATTGCATCACCCCTGAAAGCCTTCTGAATCATCTGAATACTTTCCGTGGAGGAATGTTCAAGTTTAATATAAAATTTGATGCAGATTCATTGCTCTACTCGCGCAGTCATTTTGAATGTGACAGCCACACAGTACACATGCTCACTCAATTGTGTCCACTGCCCCCACTGACTAGTACAGTGAAGTCATCATTGTTCACACATGAGCATTCCAATCTCCTTGGCTGCCAGGTTACATCAATGTCGTGCAAACCATTCTCGTTATATTAACAGTTGCTAGACTTTTTTTGACAGACTTCATATTATGAACCTCTGTTTGCCCAGCCTTCTTCTCAATCCTGAAGGTAAAACTAAGGATAATATATTGCCCTTGTCCTTAAGAAATGAACATCTTCCTTGGAGAAAGAGTTATGTGAGAAGATAATTACGATACATCACAGTAAATGCCATGAAAGAGTATGAGTTAAGTTTTTTGAGAGACCAATGAAGGGAACTTAAATTGGCCTAGAAAACTGAGGGTAGTATGATAAAAAAGATGTGTCATTTCTTGTATCAGAAGAAGTAGATAATTAATGATATTCTATAGGTTAAATGTGCCTGTTTCAAAAAAGTGCAGGAAAAACTCTGTAACTCTACTTACAGAATTTTTATATAGACAATTCCCTTCTGACTAATTATGATAGTAATAACAATAGCTAACATTTATTACACTTATTATGCACCAGATGTTCTAAGTGCTTCCTTGCATTAACTCTGTCACTCCTCATAATAATCATAGATATATTATTACTCTTTGCATTTTATATATGAGTAACCCAAGATGCTAACAGACTAAATGACTTGTTCAAGGTTAGGTCACAGAACTAGAGAGCAGTCAGTCCCTAGATCCCAATATAATAAGGTTTTTATTTTCAATAAAGTACTTTATGATGGAACAATATTATGCACTCTGTTTTGAATAGTATTTTTTGTAAGTTCTTCTTCAGTATCTCAAATATCTGAAAGAGTAGCCTGCCACCCAGAACTACTTCACTCTTTGTGCATTATGAAGTCAGCTAGTTCTAAGCTCCATAGCAATATATCCTTGAGAGCAAACAAGAACTGGCTTACTTTATTCCTCGCCTTTGACAACCTTTATTATTTCATTTATCTGCTATTCATAGCGAGAGGTAAACATCTTACTTCCCAGTGTGATCCTCACATCAACAGTGGGTCAGTTTAAAATATTGGGAATCAATATGTTATAAAACATCAGCCAGTACTAAAAAGGCAGGCCCAGAGAAAATTCATTGAATGTCAAATAAAAAATAAACATCAACAGTTAAAAATGTAATAAGATAATAAATAACAGCAGGGAATTAAAAAAATTTCTGAACCCAAAAACTATTTTGACAAGTAAGATATACCTGTACTAAACATAAAGCCACTTACAGTACAGGGAGCAATGAATTTTTTATGCAGGTAGACAGAACAATTCTTTTCTAAATTTAATAGACAAAATATATGACATTAGTGCCATTGATGGTGAGGTTTGGGACTCTGGAAGGGCGGGGCACTAGAGCCTCTGTAAAGACATTAACACTAGTTCTACATTTTTTGTTGATTTGTGTAGACACTTAAGACTAAATTTTTTTTTTTTTTTTTACTCAGGGTCATTTTTTTCATTCCAGATATGTAAACATGTATTTCCTATGTGCAGGTACTTGACTCTGTTTTCTTTTTTCTTTTAGTTTTATAACTTCGTATCCCTCTCCTTCAAACTTGCACGACCTGATTCTGCTGTCAGTTAGTCGGTTAGCCTGTATTTGTGGGCAAGAGTTGTTTTTTTTTTAATTGATCTATCATTAAATCCACAGTTCTTTAGAAAGCCCCACAAAAAGTGACAAAAGTAGGGCATTGCATCCCTTTTGGGTTACGTAATTTTAATGTCTAATGGCTAACAATCAAAAGGAAATAAATAATATTCTTGAACTTTTTTGTGTGAATAAAATAGTCAAGAACGCAATAGTCTAGTCGGAGAGTGATTGTGGTCTTGCAGTCCTCAAGTCCCCCGTGCAAGGTACATTGCCTAACACACTTCCACTACACTAGCATTTAGCAAATATTTCCATCCTTCAGGGCTGCTGTTTTTAGGGCCAGAACACATCCCTAGGAGTCATAATCTTCCACGCGAGCTAGCTGCTCTTCCTTCTGAGCGCAGGTACCTGCAGCAAAAATAGGGGTCTTTATGTGAAATAAAAGCATGAGCTAATCAAAAAAGATTTGTGTTTTGTTGGCATTTTGGGGAAAGTATTTACCCAAAGCCCTAACAACCACAAATATATATTCAATTATTTGTGTTTTTTCTATTAATATTTTTTAACCTCCCTGCCGTAAGCACTATGAAAATGTGTTAAAAAACTGCACAATTCCTAACCTAAGGTCCTTACTCTAATAGATAAAAATGGGTATGTGCATGAGCATATTACATATTTGAACATGGTAAATAAAGAAATACAATTGTATATAAGATGCTATAGGAATTGCAAAGAAAAGACACCAAAAAACCTGGGATATAGTAAGAAAGATTGGAAAATTATCGGAGATGTAGCCTGAACTCTGACCTATTCAAGAGTGGGAAGTGGTTTTACAACAGAAGGAAACTGTGACAACTGTAGATCAGCTTCTCTAAGGAACGTAAGCAATTTAGGTTGTAGCACGTAGAGAGCAAGGTGGAATAGCAAAGGATGATGATACAATTGAAGGCCCAAGTCAAATCACCGAGAGCCTTAGATACCATGCTGTGTAATCGGAGTAGGTCTGCTCTGGGGGGAAAAGCCACAGGGAACAGAGTGGAGCTGGCAATGGAATAAACATTCCAGGAAAAGGAGGAACGTGGGAGAGGCTAGAGATAACAGTCAGGTTAGGAGGCTCTTACTGTAGTTCAGAGATAATGGAGATCTGGCCTAGAGCTTTGGCCACAGTGTTAAGGTGGCAACAAAGCCAAGATACGGGTAGTAGAAATTCATGCATATGGTGAGTGATAGTGTGAGGAAGAAATCACAAGTTGCTCTCTAATACAAATGTTGGACAGGCCATCAGTTAAGATAATAACTACATAAAGGAGAAAGCAGGTTTATAGGAGATATTAATTCAGATGCTGCAAATGTGTTATTAAGGTACACTAATATAGGTCCATTGCAAATCTGAAGCTTAAGGAACCAAATTATATATAAATTAAATATAAATTATATATAAATTAAAATGGGCCAACCATATGTAGATGATAATTGGAAGTATGAGGTTATATAAAGCAAGCCAAGTATAGTTTATAAAATTAAAAAAAAAAAAAATCATGGTCCAAGACTGGAAATACCAACATTTAAAGGGTGAATTTTAAAAAAAAAATCAGGTGCCTAAGGAGGAGAATGAAAAATCTGATATAGAGTGCAAGGACCTTAAATAATTTAAAAATAAAAAGGAGATGATCTTCAGATTTGTAGCAGAAAAAAAAACCTGACAAAATAAAGGCTATAAACCACTTATTGCATTTGACAGTTAAGAATCCATATTAACTGTAGCAAGATCAAAGTGAAAAATAGGTATAAATAGAAAAAAATGGTGTTAGGTTGTGGATGAATATATATGAGTATGTGAGTATATATGTCTCTCAAAAAGTCTGGATAAATACTAACTAATAATTTAAATTGAATTAAAGGAAGAGGTTGTTGCAGTTGATGAGAAAGGAAAACTTGAGATGATTATCGTTTGAAGAACAGAGCCTGGTAGAATATGGCATTTAAAGATAGAACAGAGAGGAGATGACAGTTGAAATAATATCCCAAAGAAGACACAAGGTGATAGAATTAAAGGTGAAGATAAAATTGTTGGTCTTCAGCAGGAGGAAGAACATAGACTGTGAGACTATAGGAAAGAATAAGAAAATGCTTATGGTACACAGAACTAGAGTTGGCAAGGTGAGAAGTTGAGCAGCATCATATATGGAATTCCTCAGGCAGATCTGGGAGGACAACGGAGAAAAGAAATAAAGTTGAGGAGGTAGGTTAGAAAAGCAGGGGGAATTTTGGAATAGGCTATAAAGAAAATGAGAAAGGAAGATGATTAAGTAAAACATACATGAACAGACAAAGAGTTCAAGCAGATTTCTCAAAAAATAGATTTGCAGTATTGATAAGTGGAGGCAGCATACTATTATTCAACAGACTCTAAATATTCATCTCTGAGGTCAAATAAAGCCCATTAGAGTATTTATTTTGTGCTGGAATTTGCTGAGCAGATATGATGAGAAGGTAGTTATCTATTTAGCCCTTTGTAAGGATGACCCTTTTTAGAAGCAGTAGGTTCATCGTTTCACCACTAGTCATCATTGGCCTCCATGGTACTGCCCTGGACACGTTGCCCTAAACTCCTTCTCCAAACCAGCTCTGCACTCTGCCTCTACTGACTTCCTCTGTAAGGTTTTATAAATTGGGCATTTTTTTTAACCTATATAACTCCATATATTTGAACTATCCAGAATAGGTAAATTCATAGAGACACACATCATAAATGAGTGGTTGCCAGAAACTGTGGGACATGGGAAAGGGGAGTGACTGCTAATGAGTAAAAGTTTTTTGTGGGGATTGTATTAGTTTTCTAGAAGTTCCTTAACAAAATAACACAGACTGGGTGGTTTAAACAATGGAAGTGCATTTTGCTCACAGTTCTGGAGGCTGGAAGTCCAATATCAAGTTATCGTTTGGTCTGGGCTTCTTAGCTTGTAAATGGTCACCTGCTCACTGTGTTATCAGAAGGGTCTTTCCTTTGTGTAATTTATGACTGCCCCTAGTTCTTTCCTTCCTCGCTTCCTCCCTTCCTTCCTTCCTTCCTCCCTCCTTTCCTCCCTCCCTTCCTTCCTTCCTTCCTTACTTCCTTTCTTCCTTCCTTTTTGATGCTTTATAGGTTTTACTTGTTATGAAGGAAATTCACTTCTATGTATTTTTAATTATTAGGTAAAAGTCATGCAACTTGGAATACAATTAAATTCACAGTTAGGTATTTTATAATAGAGTTTTCCTATGCATTTTAGTCATCTAATCCATTTATGGTAACTAAATTTTTGAGATTGTTCATATGTGTTTTCAAAAACCTGGAAAATCATCCTCAATCCACATTTATCCATTTTGTGAGCTCTACTCCCAAATAGAGGCCAACTTTGTCCATTTTTCTCTTTCCTCTAGAATCACTTTAGTCCGAGCCACTAGCATCTTACCTAGACGATAACCACCATTTTCTAACTAGCCTGCCCACTTCTCACCTTGTCTATTTTTAAGCCTTTCTTTTAGTGATCATGTTTAAAATGTTAGAAAAATGATTCTTCCCCCCTTTGTATTTGTGCACTTAAAAAAATAAAACCTTCTTTAATCTAACTTATTAATCCCTAGAAGGCAGAACATCTACCTGTCCTTGACTTGATCTCCCATCACGTGCTCCCTTGCCTACAATGTTTCCAGCCACATTAATTTTCTTCTGTTTTCTAAAACTTGCCAAGCACACTCTTGGCCCAAGGACTTTGCACTAATTTTCTCCTTCAACCCAGACTGCTCTTCTTCCATCTGATCTTTTCATGACTGGCTCATTCTCATACTTCAATTCCCAGCTGAAGGCTCCCTCCCTAGAGAAAATACAGGTATTCTTTTTATTCCGTCTGATGTACATGACTCCTTTATCCCTTCATGTCTCTATAATAATATCATATATTTTTCTTAATAAAATGTATTATTTTATAAAAAGTAGAAAAATAAAACAATGTTATTAATGTATTTTACTACTTCTTGTTTTCTCTTTTACACTAGATTGCAAAACCTTTGAGGAAGGAAGCATGTCTGATTTATATAGCATTGTAGGACTAATCCCTACTAAAATGCCAGCTCATTAAATGAGTAAAGATGAAAGAATAAACTGATGACCTGTTAATTGCCAAATGTATCATATTAATTTTCCTCATCTTGTCTTGAGCATTTAACAATATTTTTCACATTTTCTTTCTAGAAACCCCTTTACTTTGGATTTCTGCAACATCTTGAACTTCTTGGAACACTTATTGTCATTTACAGTTGCCTTTCCCTCTAAGTGCTTCTTAAATATTAACATTCTCTGGAGATTTATCTTTGGTCCTATATTATTCATATGTTTTTGAGATAATCTAAACCATAGTCACCACTTTAACCAAACATAAGTGCTAATAACTTCCAAACTCTTCAGCCATCATGTGGTTTCTTGTGGTTTCAAGCTGTTTATTCAAATGCCCAGTATTTCTAAATTGATGTCTAAGTTCCCTAAAATTTAAGATTTCTAAAATTAAACACCCTATTACTTATATCCCAACACTGTTTCTGCTTTTACGTATTTCATGGCACCATCGTTTATCTAGTTACTTAAGTCATCTATTCATCTATTAGGTTTTTCTAGTAAATATTTGAGTGATTTCTATGTGCCAGACACTATTCTGGGAAGTTGGAATAGGTACTTCAGTATATAAAACAGTCAAAGGCTTATACACCCCGCTCCAAAACAACAAAAACCTGTTTACATTCATTGTAGAATCCGTAATCATTTTTAAAATCTTCTTTTTTCCTCATGTTTTATTTCTAGTTGATAACCCAGGTTTGTAAATACTTTCACTTACAAACTCTTAATTCATTTCATTTTCTCCACTCCCTCTCTACTGCCTTAGTTCAAGTCCTTATCATCTCTAGCATTACAATAACTTTTTAATTAGTCAATCTGCCTGAGGCTACCCTACAATCCACCTACAAAATACAAGTCAAATCATTCTAAAATGCAAATCTTCTCATAATCTTTCCATAGATTAAAATCTTTCAATAAATCCCTATTTCTACAAATTGAATATCTTGTTTAGACATCTATCAAAATCAGGTCCAGGGAACTAACTCAGACCAAGTCAAAATCAGAATTATGTAAAAGAAAGAGAGGAAAGAGCCTTAGGTGAACACCCAAAATACTCCAAAGTTTTTATTACAGCACATCATCATACTATGAAATGTGCTGGCACCAGCTGGAATAGACCAAGCAGATCCAATCAATTTATGCATGTATTTTTTCATCACAGAAATACTGCTTTCATTTTCTCTCTATCATTTTTTTGTGCTTGTTATACGTTCTTATATTATACTATCTGTTAAATTATTAAGTTTAATTTTAGCTTCCAATTCCTGATGATTTATGAATACACTGAATAAAACAATTCTCTAATGTAGATTTGTATGGGCCATGCTAGCTATTTTTACTAAATATATGTATCATAATAAAGCTAGATTTATTTATATACCTACTTCTCATTTCCACCTCAATTTTCTCTTAAAGAAAACTTTATAGCAAATAACTATCTATCTATTGGGCCAATGTAGAATCTATCTTGATTATTACTTAATGAATAGAGTAAACTAAATCACTCCACTTTTTTTTGAAAATTTTTTGGAATGATGTGCTATTTGTAAAATTATGACTACCTATCAACCAGAAAAAAAATCCTACTCTTCAGTAACCTTGGCATTTATATTTTAATTGGATGTAAAAACGGGTGTTTTAGGAATAGATTGTCTTATTTGAAAGACATCTTAAGTAAAGTCATATCTGCCATTGTTTTCCTTGGTTGGCAGAATCAATCAATCCACCTATCAATCAAATATTTATAAGGTGCCAACCTCGAGCTTGGCATTGATCCAGTCCTGTGCATTAGTGAAATAATAAGTACAAAGAGGCAAAATAAAATAATAAATTCTAAATTATAAAACATCAGTAATAGAATATTTTATTTTTATAAAATGAATTGTATATATAGACATTTATGTGAAAAACCTTTGTAAAAAGCATAATTTTTAGTTTAAAAGATGAAAGGTATTATTTAGAATATGGTATCATATAAACTTCATGATTTTCAGATGTCTTCAGGGAAACTTGTTTTCTAAAGTATTTGCATGTTCAGTTTGGCAAGTTTCTATAATTATTCCCTATTGAAATGAACCAATGCCTCTAATCTACAGTCAAAACATTAGGTGGTAATGTTTGGGGCTTTTTTGGAAGGAATGAGTTCTGAACTCAAGTCTCTTCTCCAGTGGTCTTCAAGACCCCATTATTTCATGTAATTCTGCATTTACACATAACATCCTCTTGAGCTCTAAACTTGAGAGTTCAAGCAATCTTTGTAGAGCTTAGTCCTAAGAGACCAAATAGAAAGTCAAAGGAGCTATGCTTATGTTAAATCAACAAAGAACAATTACTGAAGGTTAGCCAAAATCTTTATACCTTCTTCATCTGGATTCTAAGATTTTTACTCAATACAGATACAAAAATTGAAATGGATGAGGAAATATAAAGTGGAAAAGACCTCTTTAATAAGATTTTTTTCAGGGCTCTTTGTCAGTACATGAGTTAGTTAATAGATTCAAGTCCCCATATCCCAGAGGGATTCCAATAAACAGAATCCTCTCTATATCTAATTATTTCATCAGTAAACAACTCTTAAACAGGAAAATGTAAGGCAGTTGAATAAGTACAGAATACATTGAGCCAATAATGTTCTAATTTAGTGAATAGTGGGAAATAGGGGCCAGCCAAGTCAAAGTCACTGATTTTAGTTAGTCATTGGGAAAATTATATGAGTACTTTCTGTGGGGAGGTCAGATGATCTGAAACTTTGTAGTGAACACATTTTTCAGTATTGGTTTTGCAGTTGCCAATTTTATTTAATTAAATGCTTTTATTGAAATAATTCAAGAGCTAAAAATTCACCTGTGTCTTTAGTTGGGCTACTCACTAATGAGCCCTCCAGCACCCTCCCACAGAGCACCCAATAAACAGGGTTCTAGATGCCTGATTACCTCCTGTTATCTTCCAGTATACTCTTCTTTACGACAGCTTAAAACTTACCAGAACCATATTCTGCTGTACATTTGTGGATAATAATATTAACTTTATCTCTTTTAATATGTCAGTCAATTAAATGTCAACATCCTGATATAAAATAATAATGAATTATATTCCAATAGTTTATCCTTTCTACAAAGCAATTTGATTATATTTACCAAGTCTAAAAATAGCAGATATTCCAATTTATTTAAGAAATCTATTCTAAAAACATAAGATTTATAGATGAATATGTTTATTGTATTATCCATATTGAATATAAAAATAAGGATGTTCAGTGTATTATTCAGAGTAGCAAAAAAACCCCAAAAATAATATTTGTAAAAATAATAATTTAACTAAGATCTTAAAAGGTAAGGAAAAGCAAATAAAAATTTATGACATAAAAATTATATAAAATATTAATCCCATTTATAAAAAGTTCAAAAGGTAGCAAAGCTGATCTATGATAATACAAGTCAAAATAGTAGTAGTTGCCTATGGGAGGTAAAAATATTGGAAAGGAGGCACAAAGGAAGTTTATGGAGTAATAAAAATAATTTGTGTCTTGTTGGGGATATTCATTATGTGGGTTTACGCTACATATATTTGCCAAAATTCATTGATCTGAACATAATGTACACAACTATATGCAAAATTTACCTCAAGTACAAATTAAGATTTTGCATCAATATGCCAGTAACTAGATTATTGTTCCTTAACACCAATTCCACTTCCTACTGTAAACTTTGTGATGCTGAAGCTGACTTGACCAACCACACTTGTTTTTGCTTTGCCAGGTAGCTCCAAGTTAGGATCCGTCAATAGAGGGCAGTAGAGAGAGTCTAGAGGTCTGGAGAAGAAGGGAATGTTCACTTTCTGGTTGCTACCTGTGTGTAGTTGTAGTGCGTATCACTCCAGCCACAATTTCACTTCATGGCAGCAGAGCCCATACTAACAGCTGAATTCAGTATGGAGTCATTTCAACCATTGAAGAACCAACCTCATCAACACTCCTCAAAGACACCAGCATGTAGCTGGCACCTGCTCCACAGAGCTCTGAGTTCCAGTTCAACAAAGCCCTTTTTTGTGGTCAGGGACACTGAAACCAGATGAGCAGAGCCTCTTCCTTAGAGATTTAGGGTTTGGGAACCACAAAGACCTTTCTTTAAATTTCTAAGTTGTAAAGATTTCAGTATCTTTGGTAGCTACTTCTTATAGTTGCTATTTCCTTGACATATAATTTTTTTTTTACCATTGTAGTTACCTTGTTAATCACTATACCTAGGTAACAGTTCTTTATTTTAAATTTTCTTTGTTCAAATAACAGGTTTATGGTTTTGCCTTTTGCCCCTTAACTCTATGTGAACGTATAAGTTTCACATATTTGCTGTTTAAATGACCAAATGTCTTAAATTCCCTAAACCTCAGTTTCCTTATGTGTAAAATGGGTCTAATATTAGTCCTTAATCATATGGCTGTTATTAAGATTAAATTAAACAAGCAAGTGTACAATGCCTAGCAAACTTAAATATACAGTATTATACAGTCCCAAGGAGCTTATAATCTTGCCAATAAAATAACAAAAATATGTTCTCTTAATTCATAATTTATGGAGTGGGTATATGAGTGTTTTTTTTTAAATTAATTAATTAATTTTCCCAAATACATTTGTCTCTGCCTTCCCCCCACCACTTTCCCCTTCCCCCTCGCTCCCCCATTTCGATCCTTCCCCACTTTGGTTTTGTTCATGAGTCCTTGCTCTATGTTCCTTGACTTGCCCCTTCCCTTCCTTTTCCCCTGCCCACCCCTCCCTCCTTCCCTCTTGTCTCTGTTGGTTTCTTTTCCTTTCAGTGTTGCTGGTCTTATTTTCCTTGCATCTTTGTTTTGTTGGTTAGGTTCCACTTATAGGTGAGATCATATGGTTTTTTTTTTTGTCTTTTTTGTCTTATTTTTTGTCTTTAAATTGGATATATGTACTCTTTTGTATTAGTATTTGCTTTATAATAAAAATATACTAAAATATAGTGGGCATGAGAGAATTATTATGAAATATTATATATTGTGAAATCAAAGTTGTGAAAAAAAGACTGTAATAAAAAATGAAAGAATCTTACACCTGGTTATAGATGTCTTCACTTGTCAAATTTTCTAAAGTAAGTTACATATCACTTTTACAACAAAAACAAATAGACCTAAAAAGTTAAGAATGAGTTCCTTCAGTTAAATGGAAAATGTTTTCTATGACATTTTTCTATGAAAATTTCTAGGGAATTTTCAGAAGATGGAAGAGTGTGCCTGTTGCAGTTCAGGAAAGGATACATGCATGTTCCAGAGCCCACATTTCCTACAGTACCTCCTATTCTGTCATTCCTGAAAGCCAGTCATGTCTACTGATAGCTGAGCTCTATCTACCTGGGTGTATTATCAGAAAGGCTTGTGGTCAAACATAGCGAATTTAACAAAATTTTATCATTTATATCTTATAATAACCCATACAATTAAAGTAATAGAATATATCCCTATATATCTATATCTGTCTATCTCTCTATCATCTATCTATCATCTATCTACACATACATACATACATACACAAAAGGCTTAAAAGGGAAGGAAGAGAACCTAGCACAAGAATGGTGTCAACAAAATTTTGAAGATGTTGAGAAAATAGATGGCTATGGTTGAATTAAAGTTGAGCGTGTTGAAAGCTAAATGTCTGCAGGATGGGAAGCCAATGAGAAGCAAGTCAATACACACACCAGAACTCAGAACCTAGAGCAACAGTTGAATCAAATTGAATTGGATTCTGAGAAATGTGTATAAGCAGTGAGACTTCAGGTCTGCACTTTCCTAGACAGTACAGCCTGGAAGAAAAAAGAAAATTCCTTGATAACTAGAATTATAGAGTTTCTTGACTCCAAAGACAGCAGTCAAAAAAATCAGCAGCTCCTTTCACACCTGAAGCTTCAGAGAGCTGGTTGACTTCGTATTACATCTCATCTATCTATTTCTACACCCTTACTAACAAAGAATTAAAGGAACTGTCTTTGGGGAAATTGGTCATTTGAGGAATAATGGTCACAGATAAAACAATTTGAGTTAACTGACAAAATATCTAGGTTAGTATTTAATTATCCTACTATGAGACCTACCAATAAGTAAGCTCTACCTATGCATGCTGATTTTAAAATTAGCTTTTTAGTACTTCAGTCCAAACATGAATGGAGAGACAAAGATGACTACACAATTTAGGGAAACCTCAAACATGACCAAGAGAAATAAGACCAAACCCATTGTTTGAAATAATTACTAAATAAACAGACTAGATTTGGGGGAAGAATTGTTGGCACATGATAATGAAAACAAGCATCTTTTAATCAGTGTTAATATTATTTTTAAATTCTTGTAAGACACTTCTTTATTACCTGCATCAAAGAAGACTGCTCCACTGACCCACTCTTGGTACCCCAGCTCCTGGAACTGAAAAATGTGTTTCCGGATTGAAATGGTCTACCAAATGCTCTGCAAAATGAAATTAAAAAACATCCACTCTAAGAAATTTTATTCAGAAATTGCAGAATACTTATGATAAAGAAAAATGCCTTCAAAATGTAAGAGAAAATATGTTATATGCTACCAATCAGAATGCACAACAGCAATAATGAAAGCTAGAAAATAATAGAACGTATTCTGTAAAGTTCTAAGAGAAATTTACTTTCAACCAGAATTCTTATTCAAGCTAGGATATAGAAAGTATGAGGGAAGAATAATGACATCTTAACACAGCCAAGTGTCAAAAAATGTACTTTCCATGCAACTTTCTCAAGAAGCTATTGGAGGCTGTACTATAACAAAAATGAAGGAGAAGGCTAAGAAAGAGGAACAGAAGATTCAATACATACAATAAAAAAAGGGAATTTCCTCAGGATGGTGAAGGATGAGACCATATCTGAGAGCAACTGGTTTCGAACCAGTTTTTAAAAGTAGACAAGGTATTACAGATGGAATGGTCTAACAAATGTATGCAGTGGACAGATTGTCAAATATACATGGTTATCTTTGCTTTGGCTCTCCCATTAGCGTGTAATGTACATGGGGTAGGAGAACAGGCCTGCCTTGTTAACTGATTGAGGGCCCAGAATCTTATAAGTATCAAGTGCCTAATACAGAAATACTTTATAATTACTTGCTGAAATTAAAGAGAACACTGACATTTTCATTTTTGTTATCTTATCCTTCTACTAGAAATATCTCTTTGAAAAGCTAGAAAGCACATGCCTGACAGTGGATCTCAAAGTTGATGGAGCCTGTAAGTAAAGGAAGAGGAAAAGGAGGGAGAAAGAAGACAGGAAGAGAAGAAGAAAAGAGTTAACTGTTTTAAAGTATACTTTAAATGATCCTAAATTTTATCCATATGTTTAGGAGTGCGAATTAACAATATCTATTAAAGTTTAAAATGTGCCTACATTTTTATTCAACATTTTTGCTTCTATAGAATATAAAAGTGGCTTATACCAAGGTAGAGTGTGAAAAGAAAGGTCAATGCAGCTTTCTTTAAAATAGCTAAAAACTGGAAACTATCTATTTGTTTCTCATCTAAAGGGAGCTGGGGAAATAAACTTTGGTGAAGCCATAAAATGGACTGTAATGCAGCTGTTAATGCAAAATGAAGTAGATTTGCATGTGCCAACCTAAGGAAAATTTCCCAAGATATATTATAAAGTGAAAAAAAAAAAATAAGGTACAAAAAGATGGTACTGGAATCATCCCACTTGTGCAAAGGGAAATATCCACAAAAATATTAGACAATGTGTAGGTATTCTTCTCCTTAGTAAATACAAATTATCAGTAATAAATATCATGTAGTAAATTAACATTATTAATAAATTTAAATTAATGAGAAAACTAACTCTTGGTGTCCTGGTAAATGTTTAATGTTGACTCCTTAAGAAAAAAAATAATCCTTGATTTGTAGCATTTGCCAATATCTTTTGTGTAAATATTCTCACCACGCTGATCTCACTTTATCAACATAGTATCACTGATTTCAGAGTTGGGGAAAGATGTTCACAATTTGCTTTCCTGAGCCAGGAGTAGCTAGTTCCAGTACACCATAAGGGTAACCACAACATAAGGAGCTTATATAACTAAGGTATACAATCTTTGCTCTCAGTCCTCATCACTCCTTTATATTTTTCTCTTATCCAATAGGAAGGCCAGAAAACCCATTCAGCAATGCAAAACTTCCTGTGATTTTTTATTTCTCTGTGAAGCTGGATGAGCAGAGCTACTATGTTCAGCTTTTGCACTGAACAAAGATCAGGCAATTTACATGATTTTCCTTTGCCCCTTTTGGACTGCTGGATGTGTTTGCATGTAAAGTAAAGAAAATATTAGGTATAACAAGAATGAGCTATCAAATTGATATTTCCTGACCTTTAGAAATAGAAAGCACATCTTAAATTAACAACATGTATGGAATAAATGCAATGAGTTGTGCCCTTTGACTTCAAACTATTTGCTTTCTAGATATGTGTGTATGACCATCAACTTTCTGACAGAAACCCTAATACTAGGTGTTTGGAAATCCCCACAGTAAATGCTTGGCTAAATAGCAAGAAAGGAGAAATGATCTTTCCTCTTAAGTGACTGCTGATCCAAGCAGCAGTTTCTTCATTTGCTCAATGCAGTGCCGTCTACCTACCATCACATCTGGGCAAAGGTCATGTATCAACAATGTTTACCTATGTCTATGTTTATTCACAACTGGAAGGAGGCGGGAAGTGTAGTTATAAAGGAACAAAATGAGACAAATTCCAGAAGAAGGAGAATTCCTGTTATAATGCAAGGATCTTATTGATCTTGATAATGTCCTAACAGGTCCAAAATTGATTATTCTATCACAGAAAACAGGATACTTATAAAAGAGGTAGAGGTACATAATTGATAATTAAAACTGAAGAAAGTACAAACCAGGACTGTCCTGAGCAATATAGGATACTTGGTTACCTGTCAGTAAATGATATCGCAATTAAGTGCATGAAAGTGGGAGTGATGTATTGGTTCTTTCACTTGACAATATAAAATCAATGTTCTCAAAAGAATATAAAAATATATCTCAGAAAGATGATTAGGAGAAATAAACCTACATATATATGCCTTTAGATAGTACAAAAGATCAAAGTCATAGCACATGAAGTTAAAATACAATGACCAAGTTGCAGAGCTCCTACAAGATATTTTTAGAGAAATGTAGTTGGATCTTGTTTTGTAGAAATAAATATATTTCTAAAATGACATGATGAAATGAATGTTTATTCAATTTTACCATCCTTTGATTTTAATAATGAAAGCAGATTTGTCTTGAAAACTATGTAGTTATACACATTTAATAAAATTGCAGTACTTCTATAACTGTCAAAATGCTTTAAAATAACATATTTACTGAAAATTTAACCAAAATAACATTGAAAAGTTAACACTGAGCAAAGTTGTTTAAGTCTTGATTTAATGCTTAGAACATTATTTTAAAGACATAAAGGAAGAGAAATAACATTTTAATCAAGCAGACAGACCACATTGTTCTAAACAGTGATTTCTACCAAATTTCTTTCCCAACATTGTATAACAAAGTATGCCTTCTTTTTGGTTTATGAGATCTTGTTTCATAAGTGTTTGTAAAAAGTACAGACATGAAGAAAAAAAGTTGGTATAGATTAAACATTAGAAATGATTCAAAATAAGAGACAGTTCCTCAAAAACTGCAATAAATTTACTTTGCACATTTGTTAGAATTTACACAACTGTGAATAAAGTAATGGGAGATTACGTTTGTCCTGAGCGGTAATCTAAGCAGCAGATTTTTAGAACTCTCTATTCAATGAGGAGAATAAAAATCATCTGATATGATAATTTCATTAATCCATGTCAAAACAAAGTCCTGAATTATCAATTTTGAAATGACAAATTTATGTGCATAAAGTTTCTGCATTACAGCATGTACTTATAAAATTTAAAAGGACTGTCACTTTTCCCATTGGCAAAACTCTGTTCAGACCCTAGCCTGAATAAAATGTCAGGTTCTGACCTCTAAAACCAAAGAGGAATGTATAGCACATAATCTAACTAAGTTTTACCTTACCAAAGCCAGAAATCATTTCTTTCAAGTTGCTTCTGACTTAGTCCAGGCAGTGTAATCTGAGCCACACATGGCCAGTAACAGGGCTGTGGGGCACACTGTGCTAGAGACCCTATGAAGTGTCTTGAAAATACACTTTGTATTCAGATATTCAAGATTCTTTCATTTCAAATGAAATTTTAATGTGTATAAATTAAGAACCAGAATTTATAAATGCCCTAATGTTATTAACTATAATATTTGTGCAAGATTATTCTATAATTATGTTTAAATTGATGGAACAAGTGTATCTGTGGACACAAACCAGAAGAGAGAGGAAGCATGACTTGAATGTAAATCTTAATTGGCATTAAAATAAAATCTGTGAAGAACTGAATAGGCATATGGAACAGAAACTGTGTTTTATAAATAAATACAGTGCTGCACTTAATAAAAGAATGTTTGTAAAGAAAATGTTTAGCCATCGTATTACTCACCTATTCATTCTAAAACATAATTGTCAGCTTTATTTTCCTTTGCCAGAGTAAGCGGCTGCATCTTTAGGATATTTACAATTTGTGCAATTTATTGAGACAGATCCAATTCCTTTTTTATTTGTTTTCCCAAAGCACCTATTTTTTTACCTTTGCTGACCAGTGCAAAATCATCCTCACTAATGTTTATAAAATACCACATTATTGTTAGATATCGAATCCAAATGCAAACACTGCAGGTTCTAACAGATAAGGCCTTGATGGAATCTGTCTTTAGATTGCTGCTGTCCAGACTGCCTAAGCATAGATTCTGTAAAAGGCAGAGACATGAAACATGGAAAGGAAGAAAGACAACGGTGTGAGTGTGTGCATGTGTACACAGACGTATGTTTGAGAGAAAGAGGCAGGTGGGTACAAATGGACAGGGAAAGAAAGATAGAGTAATTTCAGCTATGAACAACATTCCAAAACTTGGGTAAAAATGTCAATATCTAATTTTTTCCAATGACTATTAACCTATCATAAATTAAGAAGAATTAGAATTTACACTCGAAAATAGGTTAAATTTAGATTTTAAAAAATTATGTCATTGGTAATACAAATTTTTAGCATTTATTAATTGTTCTACTTATTATAGAAAACATCAACAACCAGAAGAGAACTAAATTCTGTGGTTTCTAAATAAAAGGGTAGAAGTGCTACTTTTTGGTAGTTAAGAAGACTTAGAATATACATGTAGACCATACAGCATCCTCATAAGAAGATTTAGGCTCGTGTTCAGGTCTTTCTATGTGTAAAGCCTAGAAGCAGGTCATAATAAACACTTTACAGGGTTTATCAGGAAATTCAGAATATTTGAACATTATTTAAAAACACGCTGTGCAATTCATGTGAGTTCTATTTGCATTATAATGAAATTCATGTATGTATATATAATTGGGGAAATCTTTGGTCTATGAATATTTTATATGTGGAATCAGTTAAATGAGTTACCTTTAGTTACCTAAAAAAGCAATAAAATTCAGTTTGGTGACCACCAATGAACACAAAATGAACCTAAACGAACACAAGTTGAGCCTGATGATAAAGCAAAGCTAAGTTTCTTAGATCTGTGACAGAAAAAGCTAAGGTCCCTTTGACATAATCTCAGTTGCCCCTCCAAATAAGGATATAAGGGAGGATAGTATAGTTTTTAAGGTCTGGATTGGGTGATTGCAGAGAAGATTTTTAAAGTGGGGAACTGGTTTCGTTTGATTTGAGTTTGTGACATAGTAGCTTTGAACTGATGGGAAAACAAAGAGAAATTCCTAACTTGAGTCTTGATGAGTAAACTGTTAGTCTCAATAAATGATCTATTGTCATTGGGTCAAGTACTTCCAGTAGGAAGTGTTTCTTGTATCACATAATTAAATTAGTTTTACTTACTCCATGTTGTTTAACACAAGGAAAGGAAACTAAGATGGTTATGGTTAATATTTGTGTTGTGCCAAATATCAAATATTTTGGTTTGACACCAAAGCCCATGCTGATTTGGATGCTGCTTCTTCTGAGAAGTGAAACTATCCACTGAGTGAGCCCTCAACACTCTGTCTTACTTCAATCTGGATTTCCTTTTTTTTTTCTGGCCCTTTTATTCTTCCTTCCAGTTATAGAAGATAAAGCATTCTTTCTTATAAAAATTAGCCTACTCATCTGAGGACTAGACTGAACATCTGCATAATTCCTGTGGGATGAGGCTTACTTCCAGTGTCTTTCATTTCTCTCTTCTATTGTCTTATCCTCAATGTTTAAACATGTTTTGGCTTGTGGTCTTTATAGAAACCACTTAAAACCAGCCTTACATAATCCAAAGGCATTAAAACATATTAGTTTGGATGTACTGGTTCTCCAGAGAGAAAAACCTAGGGAGTTTATGACAATATTCTCCCCAAAATATGGGATGCTAGGGAAAACGAGTTCTCACAGTCTTTATACAGCTTTATCCCTACTAGTTAAAAAACTATGCATTTGGGTGGCAGAAACAGATGCCTGTTTCATGAAAAGAGACATAAGTAATCCCTAAGTAATAAGGGATTATAAATTCAGTTTAGTTGTTATTAATCCTGGACATATTATAGAGTTACAAGCAAACATTAATCCTACTGAGTTAGTTCCTGTCCCAAAAGATAAAGAAAGAGTTCTCCTGATGAAATTCAAAATCAGTCCTCAAACACAGCAGGCAAAGCAAAGAGAGACTGAAGACAGAGTCAGAACACTCCAGATTGGTAGGGGGCAGTTTCAATACAGAAGAGAACTTACATATGAAGCTTGTCTTAGATGACCACAAGACAAATAGATTTATACACCTGTCTGCCA
The DNA here is from genome assembly GCF_021234165.1 of Pteronotus mesoamericanus. Taxonomy (NCBI): domain Eukaryota; kingdom Metazoa; phylum Chordata; class Mammalia; order Chiroptera; family Mormoopidae; genus Pteronotus; species Pteronotus mesoamericanus. The sequence goes on from NW_026555310.1 coordinate 25,243,361, forward strand.
GAATCTTAAATGTTAATGCTGAGGCCTAATGCGGTTCAGTCACATACACAGTCCAGATGACATCAACAACACATTGTTCTTTCAAGGCTGTGTTTTTGACATGGCTTCATGGGAAAAGTGGACAGAACTTTCATTCCAAATACAGGGAAGTAGGTAAGGAGCTTCTGATTGCCAGTGTTCAATTTAGAGGTCACTCAATGGTCGTGTTCTATTGATGACTTCTTCTAACAGAGACAGAGACAGACAGAAAGGCAGACTGAAATAAAGACAGAGACTGATCCAGAAAATAGTGTGATTTTGAAAATTTGTGGTGCAGAGAGGAATTTTATCCTTATAGAGTCAATGGGAAGTCCTGCAAAGCTAACTTTTCAGATGACTAGAATAAAGGCTGAACATAAGAGTGAATTGTTCCCAATGCTATACCACCATGAGGATGATGATTTGATATTGCTTAAACACGTGCAAAGAAGTGTGTGTGTGTGTGGCAGGGGCTGGGGGGGCGCTGTTCCAAGACCACAGTGTCAGAGGTATGCCAGGAATCCGAACAACTCTTACTCTCAGCAGCTCTTTCTGAGGGAAGCTGCTAAGGCAGTTTTCTCAGCCATTCTACTATCAAATAATTATACAAGGAGCCATGCCTAAATTCAAAGCAGTTCAGTAGAGATGTTCCATTTGAATGATTACTAAGCAACCAAGCTAGAATATCTGTGCCAAGAAGGTTGGCAGAAGGATAAAATAATACCAGGATGGCAGGGCCAGGTGGGCAAGATGGTCTAGGCTGTGCCCATGGTGACCTGTAATTACTTTTCAAACCTCCAAGATATGAGTTCATTCTTGAGTCATGCCTGTGTGAATAGCTTGATATAAAAAATAAATAAATAAATAAACAAAAAACCTAATCAAAACACAATACCCAGAGAAGAAGAATTCAGAGCCACCAACTTGGCATCAACCTTGGCCTCAGCCTGCCTGGAGCAGCTTGACAGGCCTTTGTCAAGCTGACTCATCTAGCACCATCAACAGCCAAGTTACAAGAGGTTTGCTAAGGCAGCAAAATACCCAAGGCCATTTTACCGACTGTAGATGCAGGCTGAAGATAGAAAGGTTGTGTGACCAGGTGCAAGCTGGCTTTTGCCCCATTCCACACTAGATGCTACTGGCAGGAGAGACGGAGTGGGTTCAGGGCACCGCAAGAAGGACAGGAGCAACAGATTCCGAGCACTGGTGTGGGTTTCTGAAGGGACTCTGAAATTTGTCCCCTATTTCGTGTTGTTTCCCAGAGGGAATAAGCACGGAAACCTCAGCTAGGTTTGTAAATTTAAAGAATTTACTGCAAGGACATTATGTCTTAGAGAAAAGTGCCCAACAGTGAATCTGAGAGGTGGCATAGAAATGACTAGATGTGAGATGTCAGGTCCGAAGGGGCTCAGGGCAATCATCCAAACAGATCGAAACCAGTGTTGCCAAGAGAGACTCACATTTTCATGTAACCTGGAAAAAACAAATATATTTTAGCTGGGAGAAACAGTTTGTGAACAGATAGGAGACTCTTGGCCATGGTGAGAAAATGTCACACAGCATCAGGAGCAGTATGGTACATTTAAAGGCCAATATCAGAAGACACAGAGGGCATGTTTACACCTCAGCCCATGCCTGCAGAAAGGGCAACAAGGGCTCCAGAAGGAGGCCAGGGCACAAATCCCAATGATGTCAATGATCACAAGCTGAGCAAAGACACAATGTCTGATCGGGAAGCCAAAAATCAACCTTGAGATGTCAGGTGCCACACTGGAGAGAAGACATAAGGAGGTAAGTCATGAATTTACTTGGGTTTAAGACTGGAAATGTCTGAGAAAACACAGACCTGTTGAGTTAACCTAACTAAATATTCAAATGACTAAACTAAGTTTTCTGCCAATAGGAATGGGAGCTCAATGTAGACATTAAGTTTAGTTATAGGGCATGAAGTTTCATTTCTCATACACCTGAGAGCATGGTTTTGAAAATTATACACACTAAAATAGAAATTAGAGACAGGAACTAGTACCCTTGTTTACTTCTGTCTCTTCTAACCACACCATGAAGTGAATACCACTGTACATACTTCAAACAGAAGAAAACTGAGGTTAAGGGATATTGCTTAACTCACACACATATCTAGTAAATGCAGCCAAAATTAAAAATGAAAGATGTATGAATCCACAGCCAGTTCTCGCTAACATATTGGGAATTATTAATAACCTGTTTTAAAATTACCCTTTATCCTTTATAGCACTCATGTAATATTTTTCTTTTTAATTGTCAAACTTCTAGAGAAGATTATTACATTTTATGTTTTAGTTGAGCATCAAGCACTTCTTTAAATGAAATATTAAATGCAGCTCTAAATCTGTCAATGTGTGAACACATACACACAGGCACGTGTGCATCCAGGCACACACAATATAAGTGAAGATGCTCTGAACAACCATGGGCTTAAGGGTCCAGCAAGGTCTAGGGCAACACTCCATCAATTTCAGAAATTCTAATATGATTTTCTTTGCAAAGAATTGAGCATATTTATGTATCAACTGTCCCTTTATTTTGTGCCTTCATTCTCTTCTACTCCTACAACTTCACTAAAACTGATTTTTGGAAGGTTTTTAAGAATCTCCTTTTTATCAAATCAAATTCAGCAGGCTTTTATCAATTTCATTGCTTCACAACCTTTTCTGCAATTAAATCTTTTACCCCTTGAAGTTTTCTTCTTCCCTTGTTTCAGAGCATGTCAGTTCATTAGTTCCTCACACTCTCTGACCATTTACTCGGCTTCCTTATCAAGCTCAAATTCCTGCTCTTAGTTTTTAACTGAAAATACCCCTTGAGACTCAGATCTTAATTCTCTGATTGTCTGTTTCTTCACGCACTTTCTCAGTGAGCTGGTCCTTTTCCAAAGCTTCTCTTATGACCTCTTGGTGATAATCCAAATTATACACCCCTGTATTTTCTCCCCATAGACTTTAAATGCCAAAACCTAATAATCATCTTCACTGTTATCCCCCAAACCTCAAAAAGCCCCAAACTGAATCTCATTATCTTCACCCCAGAACTGCCTTACTTTCCCACATTTCCATTCTGGCACTAGCATCATTTTTTTCTATCTCCCAGAAGTAGAAACTTAAAAGCTCAGTATATTCTTTCCTTTCTCTCAATCAATATCCAATCTGTCACATTATTTGAGCAAATCGTCCTTCAGAATAGCTCTCAGATTCATCCCTTTCTCTTCATTCTGGCACTGGCATCACTCTTGCATTGCCTCACATCTGGTTTGCTGCAAGTTTCCTGGCTGATTATGTTAGTACCTCTATTATCTCCACAATCTCCTCCATCCCGCATGTAAATACCTAATTAATCTTCATGTATCTCTATCCTCCCTACAGACACTCTATACCCTGGTCCCTTCTTATTTATTCAGTCACGTTGCAAACCTCTCACCATCACTCATTTCTTCTACTATCTGATGCTCCCCCAAATGGTGTGCAAGCCATCCTTATGCTGGCCTCTGCTTCGTGCTATAATCTGAATCTCTGTTTATCCAAATAATGCATGAACCTTTTCTCAGTTTTTCAACCACTCCCCCAATTCTTTCATAAGCTTTTTTAAAAATACTTTTGAGGACATAACAGTTTAACTCATAATGATTTCCTTATCTGTATAGGTATTTTTGTGTGTGCTTCTCTTTGAGGGCAGGAATCACAGCATATATATTTTATATCTCCTACAGCACCTAGCACATGATTGAGCACAGTGTTGAGAAGATGATTTATAGCTTCATCTGACCTTAACCTCACTCTACCGTGTCACCTGTCCATTTCTCCAGTAGGAATTGTTGCATGATTACCATCCTTCTGACATTCTTTTTTACAGAGAAAACAAAAGCTACTGAGTGAGAACATTCTCACATTTCTTCAGTATCATTCAAAATCTCTTTCTCCATCAATACTTTCCTCCATTTTGTCTATTAAAAGGAAAGTATATTTTTAAATAATTTCAAGGTTAATCACTCTTCTCATGCCTTTGATCCTTATCTCTCTTATTTTTCCAAATTTTGCATCATCAGTTATTTTTCTTTTCTATTTTCAGTTCCATTCTCTCTTTGGACATCTTCCCCTTGATCTGCATACGTACTCAGGTCATCGGTGTCCCAGAAGGCCCTGTCTTTCCTTCCAGACCATCACTTCCCTTTTTCCCCCACCCAGGTTCTTATCAGAACAGTAAACCACACACACCACTTTAGAACCTCCCAGCCACTGCTTCCTCTGCTTTCTGTGCCCCCTCTGCTACTCAAACTGATTTCCAACAAGCAACGATGGACGGCATTGTCTTACCCAGTGTCCTCTTCTTAGCTCCCACATCATTTAATTTTTCTTTTTTTAAATGTGTTTTATTGAGATATAATTGACATATAACACTCTGTGAGTTTAAGGTGTACAATGTGTTGATTTGATATTTTTATATGTTGCTATATGATTACTATAGTAGCAGTAGAAAACACCTTTAACAAGTCACATATTTTTACTCTTTTTTTCTGCTAAGAATAGTTAAAATTTTGTTTCAAAAATTTTGTTTATTGCTGACTATAATCACTAGGTTGTGCATTAGATTTTGAGAACTTATTCATCTGCTAGTTTTAAAGTTGTACAGTTAAACATCTCCCCAGTTCCCCCTCAGCCCCTGCTCACCACCATTCAACTCTCTGTTTTCACAGGTTCAGGGTTTTGTTTAGATTCCATACATAAGTGAGATCATACAGTATTTGTATTTCTCTGTCTGACTTTTCTCACTTAGCATAATGCCTTTACGGTTTATCCAAGTTGTCACAAATGGCAGGCTTTCCTTCTTTCTCATGGCTGAGTAGTAGTCCATTCATCTGTTGATAAATGCTTGGGTTTTTTCCGTACCTTGACTATTGTAAATAATGCTGCAATGAACACAGGTTTGCAGGCATTTTTTTTTTTTGAGATACTGATTTAAATTTCCTCAGGTATATATCCAGGAATAGAATTTCTACATCATACAGTAGTTCAACATTTTTAATTTTTGAGGAACTGCTATATTGTTTTCTATAGTGGCTATATGAATTAAACTACCGTATGATTTTTGACAGTAGTTAAGTTTTCCCCCCTTTGGTTCATGCCTACTTTAAAAGTTTCTTAATGAGTTATGCTTCATTTCAGATTTTGTCTTCTCTTTTTCCTTTGCTTATCCTTCTTCATTAACTCCTTCCTCTCCTTCCTTTTCCAAAGGTAAGATTTCTCAAGAGGACTACCAGACATTTTGCTGATGAACCTAATGGGTTCAAGTTAGAGAAATTATAGTGATCCATTCAGTCTTCAGGAAAGTTGGGACAAGCAGGAATCAGGGAGCTGGTTGCTCAGAGCAAGGAGCAGCCTTGAAAGTTAGACCCAGGGTACCATGCAAATTTTCACATTTTGTACGTATTCTATGAACATGTAGAACATTCTGCCTTAAGATTTAATTCTCAACATCCTCCTCATCTCCTACAGAATAAAGTTTCTTATACTTTACCCTAAATAAGAGGAGGAGAGGAGAGAGAGGGGAAGAGAGGAGGGGAGGGGAAAGGAGGGGAGAGGAGGGGAGAGGAGGGGAGAGGAGGGGAAAGAGAGAAGAGAAGGGGAAAACTTCCTTATTGCCTACAAAAGAAGAGCCAAATTACTTAGCTTGGATTTCAAAGCTATTCGTGATCTGGTGCAATTCTGCATTTCGAATTGTATTTTTCATAATTTTCTCTCATGTAACTTACCATCATGCTATATAGCACACTGCAGGCTGTTTGTCAATTCTGATGGACAGTTTTACATTTGAGAGCTATTGCTTATGGCTTATTTCTCTGACTGTTGAATTCATGAGACTCAGCTCAAAATGTCATCTATTCTGTGCATACTCCCTTCTATGCTGTTGTTAGAAGGAATAATTTTTTTTATATATTCCTTTGTTACATTTACATATACCTGTAAATTAACAACTATAAAAGTCTAATTTTTACTTTCTATTACTTGACATTAGGTGAATCACAAATCTCATATGTATACAAATAAATTTTACATATAGCAAAACTTACCTTCATTTAAAACAATTAAATTTATACAGGCAGGAGACTCATGCAAAATATTTAGGTATTTGCAAAAAAAAAAAAAACTAACTAAGTATAATCTTGTCTTTTATAACTACAAAATGTGAGTTATAATAACTTTACTACCCACCACCCACCTCACGGTTTCCCTGTCCCCACTCACCCTACCTGAGGACCAAATGAAATAATTGATATAAAAGCACTTTTATGATAAGTCTAAAGCATTATACAAATATCTGGTATTAGTGTTGCATGCAGTCTAGCTGTTATGGCCTCAAGCAGATTTCTTTCATTATGGCCAAGTCCATACATGCTAAATGAAGTATAGCACCAAGGCAATCATTGGATGTTTCAAGCCAGATCAATAGTTATACCCTAAATAGATAGAAAATTGAAGCAAAGTGTTTTGGGTTTAAATTATTCAGGCAGTTGCTTCAATTCTATACTTTCTTTTGTTTAAACAAAGAATTATGTCAGATAACCATGTATTTAATACAATCATGTATCATAGCTTCTCTTGAAAAATAAAAGTGTTTTTGGAAAATTCCATTCTAACACCTTATAAAATGTATTTCTTGGACAGTTTTTTTTTTTTTAGTTTGTCCTTCCCTTGTAATATCATTAACATTAATAATTGGCTTATATGTTTAAGTGTCCACATATGTAAATAGAATTCAATTCAAACCAAATGCATTTAAATAAATACTTGGTAGATGCCAATGTACAAAGTCACTTTGCTACTGCCATGAATTAAAACAAATTATCAGTTTCTATCAATGTAGAGCATTCAAAGAAAATAGAGGGATACATAAACTATAATTGAAGGGATGATAAAATACGGCCTATAGGTAAATAATAATCAAAGAGAGTGCGATCCATGTTAAGTTAGATTGAGAGAGGTATATTGCAAGAAATATGGAAGGAAGAAGATAGCCTTAGAATTTGCCCACACATTTTACTTTGGGTGTGTGAAAATGTTCAAGGTCAGAAGAAGAGCAACTTCTGCTTTTCCTGTTATAACCATATTTTTCAGCTTAGATGGAAACAGTTCCAGGGCAATTCACCCCCTCCTGGCTTTCTATCTATGTGTGTGCATCTTTGAGAAGTGGGATTAGAAAGAAACCTGCAGGCATATTAATAAATAAATTTCACATGCTGTTAGATATTAAGTAAACATACAGATAAATATTCCTCTAGGGGTTATGATCTTATAACCTGGAGATTTCTAATTTGGCACCTGTGACATATAGTTACTTCCCATGGGGGTTTTCAGTAAATGAATTCTCATATTTTCAATTTAAAAATATGTGCAATCCAGGTTTACTTAATGGACTTCCTGGATGATTCAGTATGTTACTTTTGTATCAGCAAAGTAAGATATAGGTTTACAGTGTGCATGTTTGTTCTTATTTCCTATTATTTGGAATATACGACAATATACAGTGTAAGGATTTGACAGCAAACGACTGAAAATACTAAAGATCTTCTAAGTAACCAAAAGGGCTTCAGTGTTTGAAATGCATATTTTGAGTACTAAGCAATGAATCAACATTCAAATGTAATTATCTACATGATTGAAAATTTCAGTAACAGTGCAAGGAAATGCTGCCAATTGATTATTAAAATATTAAATAGATAATATTAATATGATCTGAAAATCGCTGGTTTAGAAAAGTGAAACCAGCAAACGATGATTTTAAGTATGAACTTAATTCTCCTGGGTGTATTTGCAATGCATGTGTTACAAACTTTTCCTAGGTTTAAAAACAACGAATTGCATCAGAAGCATAAATAACATAGAAGATAGTAGATGCATTTCAGAGATATTACTTGATGAAATTATTTTAAACCTAATTTCCTTTATTAGTAAAAAGTTTTCTCTCTTTTTTTCTTTTCCGTCTTATTAAAAAAAATTTTAATGAGGAAAGAGAGCCAGTATAGATGCATATTTTAAATGACCTTATCTAGTTATCAATTCACCGCAAAAAGAAGCATACAAGTCCTCCATGGTATATAAATAAAATGTTCCACGTTGTGGTGCCAGACTAAGAGAAAGAGGAAGAGCAGAGCAAATTGCTATCTTCAGCCACTCATCCCACCACTTTTCTGGCACATGCAAAGACAAGAAAGATAAAGCAAGAGAAAGAGTCCAGTAGCTGAAATGACAAAAGAGCAGAGCCAGGTGGAAGGGCTACACAAACGCTTTGTGTGTCTCTTCACTTGCCTGGATTTCCTGATCTGCATCCTTCACAATAAAACTGTAATTGTTAAGTATAACACTTCTTGAATTCTTTGACACATTCTAGCAAATTATCTAATGGGAGAGATTTTGGGAAAACACCGAAGTTTAAAGCCAGTCAGTCAGGAGTGTGAGTTTGGGAAAGCTGGAACGCCCAAAGTATTGCTGATGCCTGCAGTATGGGCAGACTTTTTGGGGATGGTTCACTTTTAACCTGTGGATTCATGTTAATTCCAGGTAGTTAGTACCAAAGGTGATGTGGCATTCTTTTATGGTATTTCTGATTTTGTTTTTTAATATTAGGTTTAGGACGTTTGCGACTATATTCATGAGTGAAATGACATTATTTTAGTTTTCCTGAAATAACCCTTGATTTTTTTTTTTTTCCTCAAGAGTATACTGGCCTCATAAAATGAGTGTGGAAAAGAGGGTCTTTTCTATTTTCTGAAAGAGTTTGAGAACATTGAATTATTTCTCCTTTGAATGTTTGGCACTACCCACTAATAAAGCTATCTGGAACTGGAGTTTCTTTGTGGTTAGGCTTTTTTTCTTTCTTTTTAGCTCAGTCCCAACACCCTTACCAGCCATCATCTCCCCCACCCCCAGTTGGCAGTCTGATCTCTATAATTCCGTCAGTATTTTGTTTGTTAGTTCATTTTGTTAGAGTCCATGAGTGAAATCTTACAGTACTTGTCTTTCTCTGACTGGTTTATTTCACTTAGCATAATACTCTCCAGGTAAACCCATGCTGTTGCAAAGTGTAAGATTTCCTTCTTTTTATAGCCTAGTAGTATTCCATTGTGTAAATGTACCACTACTTTTTTATCCACTTACCTGCTGATGGACACTCAGGCTACTTCCCAATTTTGGCTACTGTAAATAATGATGCAATAGACATAGGGATACATATATCCTTTAGAATTGGTGTTTTGGGTTTCTTCGATATATTCCCAGAAGTGGAATTTCTGGATCATAAGGCAGTTCCATTTTTAATTTTTTTAAGGTACCTCCATACTGTTTTCACCAGTATGTGAAAACATACTGCACAAATGCACCAGTGGCTGCACAAATTTGCGTTTTCACCAAGAGAGCATGAGTGTTTCCCTTTCTGCATATCCTCACCAACACTTGTTTTTGTTGAATTATTGATGATTAGCCATCCTGATAGGTGTGAGGTGATATCTCATGGTGATTTTAATTTGCATTTCTCTGAGGATCCTTGAAATTGAGCATCTTTTCATGTGTCTATTGGCCATCTGCATCTATTTAGCTCCTTTGCCAATTTTTAATTGAATTGTTTGGTGTTGAGTTTTATAATTATAACTTTTGAACAGTAACACTTTATCAAATGTATCAGCAAATATGTTCTTCCATTTAGTGGGTTGTCTTTTTGGTTTCATTGATGGGAAGACTTTTGATTAACTTTAATTTCTTAATATGTATGTAGATCCATATATCTTTTCCTTCTGGAATCACTTTTGGATAATTATATTTTTCTAGAAATTTATTTACTCATCTAAAAATGTAAACTTATTACTGTAAGGTTGTTCATTTTATCATGTTAATATATCTTTATTATCTTAGGCTCTGGATAAATATCTTCACTGTGTTCTTGATAGTGTTTACCTGGGCCTCCTCATTTTTGTCACAATTACTCCAGACTGAGGGTTAATCAGTGTAAGCAGAAGCTTTAGAAAAGCAGGTTTTGACATTTTTGTTGCTCTTTATTGTATGTTTTCTATTGTATTAACTTCTGCTTCTACTTTTGATTTGGCCAATTCTGTTTCTGTTGCTTAAGATAGATATTTAGCTCACTAATTTATAATACTTTCTCTGTCTCTCTGGGGGGGGTGTGTGTGTGTGTAAAACTTTTCCTGTCTGTGTGGCTTTAGCTGCATCCTATAAAATTTGGCACGTGCTAACATTCGAATAGAGCTATCCAGCGTATGATGTTTTGTTATTCGATTTTCCTATATCTTTAATGACTTTTGTCTTTTTTTATTTTTTGTTTTTTTCTTTTCATCACTCAAAAAATCTTCATTTTTAAAAAATTTCACTTTCTGACTCTGTGCCTGTGCCTTCAATACTTTCACAGCAGTTTTCCACTCCTCTGTAAGGAAAGCACACTTGATCCTGTTGCAGGCACACTCAGTGCACATGGAACCACCATACGCCCTGCTAACAGGTTTTTCAGTTTAGACAGCCTCATCAGAACTTGAGGTCTCAGAGCACAAACTCTGCAAGGTCAGAGTCTTCCTAGACACATGCCACATGTAGATTTTTGTGTCTTCCCAACCTTCTTGGTATAAAGGCAAACAATTCTATCACTAGGAGTTCTGGACAGCCTCGTTTGTTAGAGCCTGTGTTGTAGGACAGCCCCCAATGGTACAGCAAACACTGGCCTGGTGTGAATGCCTGAAGACACTGTCCCTGGAAGAGCTATTTTTCTGCTAGTTGTTGAAAAAAGTAGTTCAAAATCTCCCGTTATGACTAATGCCCTGTCTGTTTCTCCTTGCATTTCTGTCATGCTTTACTTCACATATTTTCACAATAAATATTCATTACATCTTGGTCAATTAAAAATTTACCTTAAGATCTCTTTAGTTCTAATATTAATATAACCATATCAATTTTATTTGATTAGTAGTTTTTTTTATCTTTTTCTTTCACTGTTTGTTTTATAGGAGATATTTGTGAACACTATTTTGTACAATTTCTTAAAATCTAGTCATGAAATCTTCAGTTTTTTTAAGTAGTCACTGGACGGCTTTAAATGTAAGTACTGATCTGCAATTGTATTTTATCCTTTTTTCTGGTTGACACCTGACCTTTGTTTCTTTCTGTTACCTTTCCTTGCTTCTTTGTAATGATTAATGCTATCATTCCAGATTTTCTTTCTCTTTAGCATGTTGACAATATGATTCTCTGGTCCTCAGGTTTCCATTATCTCTTGAGAAGTCAGTTGTCTGTCTTTTGTAGGTAACTGCTCTTTTTCTCTAGCTGTTTTTAATTTTGTTTCATTTGCCTTAATGTTCTCCCGTTTCATTGTGATGTGCCTCAGTATGAATTTCTTATTATTTATTGTGTTGCATATTTGTTAGACTTTTAAAATCCGAGTTGGTACATTAATCAATAATTCCAGAAATTCTATTTTATTATTCTGCAAATGTTGCCTTCACCTCATTCTTTATCTCATCTCCTAAAACTTCATTAAAGACACATCACCCTCCCCCCGAAAAAAATTGTTATGCAATCTCATTCTGTCTACTATGTTTCATATTTTTTAAAGACGGTTTCCTTTTTGAAGTGAAGGGATTCTCTCCATCTTCCATTCTAGATGCCATTTCCCAATTTACTAATCACAAATTGTCTCTTTAGCTATGCTTCAAAGAGGGCAGTCTGTTGTTGTTTTATTTTGCCCGTAGTTGCCCTCTTTGTCATCCCCAAACCTGAGAAGTATCCAAAACAAAAGTCCAAATTTGACTAGATTAGCATATGGTTCAAAATTTTTTTTCCAGTAAAAATCTCATGTTTTTTACTCTATCAGCTATGACTATGTAAATTTCCTTTTCTCTGTACTCCAAGGTGCATTAGCAGCTTGAAAGAACTTGATGCTCCTTAAAAGAAATTCATTTTAATATCTTAGCAACTGCCATCTTCACATAGATTATTACTGTAACATTTTGGTTTACACATAGCTTTGCAAAGCTTCAGACACATAGATATGTTTACTAGTATTTGGTGAACAAAGTCAAACACAAGAGCTACAAGTCATTTTACCATACCAGTAGAGCAAAGAATTTTAACTTCATTTCAAAGGTAGATTTTTTTTCTTTTAAAATTTAGTACTTTAGTATCTTAAAAAAGAGTCAAAACTTACATGTAATTTATGATTCATTAAAAAGTAATAAGTATTTAGTATGATATTAGCTGGAGGATTATGTCTAAGCCACCAGAAACATTGGATAATTTTAACACTAGTAAATAAAAAAGAAAAACTCATGTGCAGATCAGCTTATCCTCCTAATTTCCTTGATAAATTTGGATTCTTCGTTTATTTAAACCATCATTTACAGTTGAGCTCTATGAAGCATGTTTACTAATTCCATAAAATAAATGTTTGAACACATTAGATTATTTCTACTCTTCTACTTTACTAACTTATTATGGAGATTCAAATTATACATCATGTCTATTTCTCTACTTAAAAATTGAGTAGGATATAGTAATACAAGGAGATGTTCTAGAGGTATTCATTCCTTAATGTTTCTAAAGTCCTGCACAAATGCCAAACTCATTACAGTGTGCATGCTGGCAAGTGTCTTGGGTTTAAGAGATAATGCAAGAGGACACATAAATCAAAATTTCAACATGAACAACCTTCTTTTTGGACCAGAGAATGATTAATCACATCACTGACATCATGTATGCGGGTTCTTGTTTAATAAGTAACAGTTGACACCTTTAGGTTAGGTTATACCTTCAGCCTCCTCCCTTTCCTTTTCACACAGCCATGGTGGGGGTTGGGAGGAAGATGACCAATTCTAAATAGACACTGAGTGTCTTTCAAATTATAGTCTAGAAAATGCCCAGGCTGTCTAACTTCAACCATCCAGGACAAAAAAGGTGGGGTCATTGTGTCATAGTAAATTGTTCCCAGACTTCAGATGGATTACTTCGGAAGATGATACTTAGAGTAATTTCTGTCAACATCAGTGCCAGTAAATAAATTCAGAATCGTATGATTCTCATTACCTACACTATTACCATCCTGTGCCTAGCCACCATTATGTCTGTAAGGACTACTGCAGTAGCTTCCTTTTTCTGTCGAGATTGTAAAAAACAAAACAAAACAAAACAGAACCAATAGGATAGGGGTGTGTGTGCGTATACTCATGCCTATATGCCAAGGTCTGCAAGAAAGTATACAGCCAGGTAACATGAAAAATAGAGACATTTACTGAAGAAGATGCAAGATATAAGAAACATTGTACATAGGGCATAGAGAAGAGATTTCAGACTGTCGATGGGATTCGGGAAAATACAATGGGGCAAGTGATGGCTATTCCAGCAAAGGTTTTTGCAGGGTGTTTTGAACAGTGGAAGAGACACTGGGGGAACTGTGTGAGGTCCCAAGGTGCCTACTTTGAAGGAGACTGAGGTGTCATGGTAACCACAATAGGTGTTAACTTCACAGTAATACCTGCATTAGTATTTGAAAAATACTAACTTGTTTATTTGTGTCTTCCTGTGTTCTGCTCTCTACAAATTATTTTCAATGTAGCAGTCACAGCAATTCTTTAAAACATAAGCTATATCAATGTCATTCTCCTTCAAATTTTTCAGTAGCTCTTCAAATCACTCTCAGCTATATCCAAAATCCTCCAAAAAAGATCCAAGGACTTGAATGATCTGATTCTCTGTGACCTGTCTTCATCCTCTACAGTTCTTACCCGATCAAACTGTGCTATCATATATTCCCCAACATACTAAGAGCATGAGTTAAATTAGAGAACCAATAAACAAATATTACTGGTCTCTGATCAGTGTTGTGGTGAAATATGTCTGCTATAGAGAAGATAAATAACACCTAAGAAATAATATTTCCTTCTATTCACAGCTAGTACTCCCTAATTTTTACCTCTTCTTATTACAATAAGAAGTAGGTTCCAATAATCTCTGGCTTTCGTATCTCTTTTTACTGAAGTAGTTGTTTCAGATCCTTAAATATATCAAGCATTTCCCCTGCTCAGGGTCTCTGCCCACCACATTTCTTCTGCCCAAGACACTCTTCTTCATCTGGTTAAAATAATCTGACATGAGCATAGATTTTAGTTTTTCAGGGAAGCTTTTTAGCCTCTTCTGCCTAGGTGAAGTTTCTTATTTTGTATCTAATGACATTTTCTTCCTTAATAGTTACACAACTATGCAATGTAGTTCTTTGTGTAATGAATACCTGGCTTGCTATACTGAACATTAATTGAGGCTGTTCCAATGACTGCAAAACATAAAGTGATCTTAAAAACTGAAAGGCCTGTAATGTCTTGGGTGATGATAGAGAAAGGCTCTTTTTGAGATGGCAGTGCCCAAAATTTCATGATAAAATAGAAATGGTTTGTGCAGAAATATGCTGAGGAAATAGAAGGAGGTTATTCACTGTATTCTCAAGCAGGTAGCTTCTTTTCTTCTAAGACTGACTGTGGAAGCACAGAAGGGAGTAAAGGATTCTATCTATAATCTAATGGGTGGTACCGTAAGAACAGATCCCTACTGACCAACAAAAAACTTCTTGGTCTCCCATCCAAATACTAACCAGGCCCAACCCTGGTTGAGGGTGGGAGGTGGGTGTGGGTGGGACAGGGGAAAGTGGTGATGGGAAAATGGAGACAAAAGTATTTGAACAATAATTTTTTTTAAATAAAAGAAAAAAAACACATACACACGAAAACTTCTTGGTTCACAGATGGTCATTACGAGGTAAAAAAACAGCATCTTGTTTGGAATACTGTGTCACTAAGACCAGCAGATGCAAAGACTGATCAAAGAAGGTGTAACTTAAATGGAGGCAGTCTGGCTTCCTCACTAACATGTCTGGGAAACTAAGGGAAGCAGTTTCTCACAACCTTGAAGGAGTTCGATAAGGTAGTATTCTCACAGCCTTAAGACTGGGTCTTATAGCCTTGAGACTGGGTCCAATAAACAGTGCAGTGGGCTCACAGGCACAGAATCATGCTGTGTTACCTAACAATCTGGCCTGTAGCAGGCTTGGTTCCTTCTAGCACTTAAGGAGGTAGGGGCTTCTCACTTGGGGAGCAGACATAGACATTCAGAGGAGACAGGCGACGTGCAGTGTGGCATGCGACTTGCAGTGTACATGGATCGTCCACCATTGAATAGATGCACGTCATATATCCCGATGGCTCTGTGAATATTCTTCCATATGCACGAATCCCACGAACCTGTCCAACCCTGAACAGTTGCAACACAGAAGGTAAAAATAAATCAGTCCAAGGAGCTGATTTCACATGCCATTTTCTTTTAATGATGGGAGAACTGAATAATAATAAGTTCACAATATTTTGGTTTTTACTGACACACAGGTGGTAGCTAGTGGTTTCGCCACCCAGTCAGGCAGACAGGCAATGAAAACCTGCACTGTTAAAGCAATGTGTACATGGAGCATGGCCCTATGGAAATTACTATGGGAATTAAGTGGTACATTCAGTTAGGAGGCATTGGGAAAGGTAACAGGGAAGTGATACAAGGGGATAAGATTAAAGTAAACACTAAGAGCAAAGGAAACAGCAAATTCAAAACCCCTAAGACAGATGCATGCTTGACATGATCATGATAGGCCAGCTAGGCAATAGCCTCGGCCATAGAAAGAGTTGGTTCTGAGATCACACAGTTTGCAAGAGGTTATATTAAATATATCCATTGTAATATATATTAATACATTTGTATTTCATCCTATAAAAACTGGGAAGTCATTGGAGGGTTTTGAGAAAAGAAATAAAATGATTTACATTTTTCAAAGATCTATCTGGCTGCTGTGTTAGATTGTGGTGGGTTGTGGCATGCACGGTGATGCTCACAAATAGTTAATGTGACCCTGTTGGGAAATTCCCTGTCTGGTTTCAGGAACGGTAACCCCACCAACAGGCTGAGGGCCCCAAGGCGGGATATATTCAAGGCTGGAGAGGCCTTGGAGAAACACGCTCCTGAGGAAACATAACCTGTGCCCCCTGGCAGGGGTGTAGCTCCTGCCTCTGCTTTGCCATGTGATGATCAGTAATCCCTGATAGATAAGATATCTCAAGCTGAGATGTCAACCTAAGACAGATTTCAATGGAGTATGGGCTGCAGACAAGAAATTGGGGGACATGGAGAAAGGGCAAAATGGCCCACACCCCTCGGTTCGGCTTGGACATGGCTGGAGTCCTCATTTTATCCAAAATAAGTCTCTTCCTCTCTTGGCAGCTCCTTCCCCGCTCCCTGGCTCAGGCTCGAAACAATACGGGAGTCAGTCCTAAACCAGATCTGGTGGTTCCCAGGGAATTCGGGCCTAAAAGTAAATCCTTTAAAGCATGCTTTGTTCTTCCCTCAGAAGTTATAGCCAGCTCATGTTGGGAAGGAAATTCACATTATTCACAGACTCTAACCCTATACCTTTAGGCACTGTTATGTTTACTACACTCTCATGTTTAGGTGTCTCTCTTGTTTACTAGCCTCCTCTTGGACCCATGTAAATTGGTGCGTTCCTGCTTCTTGTTTTCTTCAAAACATCACCCATTCTCTGTAAACATTAATATACTGATGTAGTGAAATAACTTGTGCATTCCTGTTCCCTAGCCCCACTGATACCCTTTTCAATAAAAGCCTTTGAATAAAGGGGCTCAGGGCCTTCCCCACTAGAGGGAAGAGCCACCATGTCCCCTCTCCTGGCAGACAGAGAAGTATTTGTGATGACTTGTGTTTATTCCTCCCATCCATGACACCCCCGGGAGGGGCTCTGTGGGATTCAGAGCCCCGCTCCCATCTCAGCGGGCCCCAGATGGTAACCCTCAGATCCAGGAGTGCCACGCTCCCAGCAACACAGTCCATTCCCCGCAGCTGTTGCTGCCCAGACCAGGGACGAGTGTTGCTCCCCGCAGCGGCGCTCCCCACCTCGCCGCTGAGCTGCATGACCCTTACATTTATTAGCTTTTGAAAAATTAGAGAGCTTCCAAAACATTCACTTCTGATATGACCTACAGATTTGGGGGTTTCCAGGACCACATTCAAGTTCAACAATTTGCCAAAAGGAACCACTGAGCGGACTGAAAGCTGTTATGATCATGGTTACAATGTATTACAATGAAAGAACACAGATTAAAATCAGCTAAAGGTCATGGGGAAGAGTCCAGGAGAGTTCAAGTGCAGTTCTCTCACACGTTCTCTCCCATTAGAGTGATGGATACCACTAACTTTCCCCCAAAATGACTAATGCAAATATGTACAATGTATTGCCAATTGAAGACGCTTACCTGAAATGGGGGAGACACAATTTAACTCATAGCACAGGTACTTTGTCTTGTTCCTTGCTTATTCCAATGACTAGAATAATTCCTGACAAATAATAAATTCTCGACTCATCTTTATTGAATAAATGAGTAATTTAGAAAAGTATATCATAAAGGTAACAGCTGGAGGTAGAGATTGAAGACACAATCTCTGCCATCAACAAGATCACATTCTAGTGGAAGAAACAAGTAAATAAGCATTATATGATACATGTTAGTCCAAGGGTATACACAGAGACTATGCAGATGCCAAACCTACAACATGGAGATCAGGGAATGCTTCATAGAGGAGATGATGCTTTGTGTTGAGTGATGCCAAAGAACATGCCACATATAGGGAGTAAGACATACAAATACAAAGAGGCAGGAAAAGTATGACACATTTTTGGGACTAACTGCAAGTAGTTTAGCATGGAACCTAAAAGAATAAAGAGAAAGTTCATTCTGGGAAGAAGCCAAAAGGCAGTAATGAAGAACACTTTGTGAGCTAGTGTTCTGATTTAACGTTAACATAATGGAAAACCACTAATATCTTTAAAAGTAAATGAGTGACACAGTTGGTGTGAAATTTAAGGAAGGTAATTGACAGTAGTGTAAAGAATGAATTATAAAGAAGTAAGTGAAACTAAGAAAGGTAAACTTTTGATGCATAATCAAATGGAATAATCAATAATCAAAGGGAAAATTACTGAGAATCTAAATTTAAAGAATGACAAGGTAGTGAGGAATACCAAATAAAACTGAGAACTGTGTCAGATGGAAAATTAATAGATCAAGGTGATTACTGACTTGATGGAAAGTAAGAAGAAGGGATCTAAGATATCATCCAAGTGACCAGTGTTGGCAGTGGATGAATGGTGGTACCATTTGCTGAAGCAGTGTGTCATTGACAGGTGGGAGAAAACCAAAGGATGCGGTGGGTAAGAATCAAAGAAAAACCATTATTGGCTATCCTAATTTTAAGCTAGATCATCTAAAAGTCATATCCCAATACAAAACTGAGGAATCAGGGGAATTACGGTTGAAAATCATGAAAGTATATTTTGGATGTCTACAGTGTGCCAGGTATTTTTAGATGATAGGAAAACCAGAACTTAGCCTTTTAGAGGTTACATTTTGGAAAGGTAGCTTAAGTGTAATCATTGCTTAAGCAGTGCTTTTATTTTTTTTTTATTAACAGTCATTTAGAGCCCTCATTATATATGCATATTTGCTTCTTTACATGTGTCATCCATTTTTCTTATTAATGTGGTTTCCCAGATCATGGCAATTTCAGAAGTATAATTTCCCTCGTTTAAAAATATTAGCTTTGAAATATATCCTATCCTTTGGGGTGGATGCTTGAAAGTGATCAAAATCACTCACACACATATGCATGCACGCACATAACTGCACAACCCACAGAATGAACTAACCTCGGAGGCCCCGGCTGTTCAGATAGGCCACCTCAGCAGAGTGGATTGCTGCATGACAGGTTTGGTCATGACAATCAGTTTCACGCCAACAGGTGAAATGAACAGGTTACCTAGACAGGAATCCAGGTTATCGCCATGGTTTGATAGTTTGGCAAAACATTAATTGTGTCCCTGTAAAAAGCTCCATTTACTTTTTCTTCAAACCTAGGAAATGAAAAAGTAATTGAGATTTCCATTCCTTTAGCAAGTTCTCTAACATATTGCTAAAGCTAAAGAGACGTGCTAATGGACAACATGCCTAAAATACTAGGATTTGTTGGCACAGATGGTTTTGGCAGGATCAATCTCAAACTCTTCTCTTCCATTTGAAATTTCCATTGCACATTTCAAATTACACAAAGCACCACAGTGGCAAATAGAAGGCCATGGTTCCTGAAAAAAAAATACAAATCATAAAGGGAAAAGGCCACAAGGTCAAAAGATATTTTTTCTGGAAATTCTTGCAATATAGCAAGTGATGCCTTGGAGGGAAAAAAAAAAACTGTTTAGAAAGACGGCAGCTGCTATAATGCTGGTTCATTACAGACCCAGTGGAGCAGAAGCAATGCATCCATTTTGCCTTTTTCTTCATTGATGATATCAATGGAACATTAATGGAATTCTTATAGTCTACTAGTACAGTGTAAATTTAGCCTGAGTAAATCTTATATTGAGTATATTATAATACTCTTTTTTTAAACTAAGGAAGAACTTCACTGGTTTATTTTTAATATAAAAAAGTTACATAAGGAATATAATTTCAGATCCACAATAAATAGGTAGTCAATACATTGTTTAAATTTCTATTACCATTAAGAGAATAGGTAGAATTTAAGTCTAAATTAAAACTCTCATTAGCAAGCTTGTTTCATTGACATGTCACACAGTCTTTCTCCAGTTAACAAAGTCAAGGTGATTTTATTGTTGTTTCTTTATTGATTTCATTTATTTAATTATCTTTTAACAGAAAAAGCTTAGTTTCTGTTTGTTCTTTTATTTTGTTAACAGGACAGGTTGTACTTTCAAAACAAAAGCTATGCAAATTACTTAACATTTATCTGGATTTTCAAAATCTTGTCCAAACTATGATCCTAGGAACATCCACTTACATAAGAATTTGGGGGCTCGACTGGGACCCAGATGTTTCAAGTGGATTTGCAAATGGCAAAGTGTTGTTTGTTGGATCTGCTTGCAAATCTATTTGCAAATGCAAATCCTCTTTCCAAACAGATCAGAGTTTGTTTTTTTTTTTTGTTTTTTTTTTTTTTTTTTTTGGGTCCAGCAAAAATCCTTGAGCAAAGCAAAATGCTGATGGAATGTACATGTGGCACTCCTATGGATTTCTAGCCACATGCTCTTCAATATGTTGTGTGTACATTCAGAGCATGGCAGGAAAAGACAGAATGCAATGGCACATTTTCAGGGGTTCTGAAGCACCCTGCTGCAGTTTAGGGGGCAAGCATAAGCTGTGGTTCATCTCAACAGCTCCTTATTCTATTCCTGCATGAATGGCTTGGAGCACACCTTACTTCTGCTGTGATCACTGTGATCCCCTCATGCACTGGTTTTATCTTGCCAGTTTCCATTTGTCCAAAGGCTCCTTCTCTTACGTGCTTTCTCTTTTTAACACTGTCCCTGTAGTAGTGCCACGTCCCACGGTCCAGGCCATGAGTGAAAGCTCTCCACTGATGCTTGTCTATTGAGGTCAGTAACTCATTCAGATTTTCACTCTTTCTTGCTCTCTGATGATGATGATGATAACAATTGTAAGTAATTTATAACACAGTGTATGTATGTTAACTCATTTAATTTCATCACTACTCTATTACATGTACACTGTTTCTCTTTTCCTTGTCTTGTGCTCCTCTAATTAAAAAAAATCAATATACACTATACACTATATTTTGATCGTAGAAAGAAAGTATGGCTGGCTCTTCACCCCTCAAATCTGTCATCTTCTCTCCTCACATTTCACCACTGCCCTATTCAATGTTGAGCTACTGCCATAGCCTCCTACCCAATACCTACCACTCTCCAGACGTGCCCTCCTCAGGGCACGTAATCTGTTCCTCAGAAATGTTGCTAAGATGATGGATCCAAATTATAAATCTAACCTTGTCATTATTCTGCTTTAAAGTTCCTCTATTACCTTCGAGATGAAGGCCATCAACCTGAGGATGGAATACAAAACTTGCTGTATCTTCAGCCATTTACTTCTTTAATTTCTTTTCAGTGAAACCTTGGTTCTGGAACTTAATTCATTCTGAAAGGCTGTTTGAAAAATGATTTTTTTTGAAAACCAAATCATACTCATACTCATGGATTCTCTCCTCTGTCTATTGCCTGAGCGATGTGTGACATCATACAAATATCAGCACAAAAGGGTTGTCGGGTTGAAAACCAAAATTTTGTTCAACAGGTGAGACATTTTTTTCAATTAACAACTTGGTCAAGAACCAAATTGTTTGAGATGGGGGATGCTCGAGAACCAAGGATTAACTGGTATTTTCTTCTTAGAAAAAAAATGACCTTTTAATTTAGTACCTCAGACACAGTATTACTTCATGACTTCTTAAAACACATTAATATAAATTACATTAATTTGGATGGGCACAGAGTTATTTCTTCTTGTTTGCCCCAACTCTGTGTTTGCTATAAAAAAAAGGCTTTCAATGCATGTTTATTGATATTACAGATATGTACTTGATGTTAAGTCATTCTCAGGGAAACATCGCTTTGGTCCACAGAAAGGAATTCATGAATGAGGATCATAGCTAATGGTTAACAATATTTTGGGGCCAACAAAGTCTTTCCTCACTGCCTTTAAAATATTTTAGATTCTTCAACATGAGTGTCCAACCTGTGGCCCATGGGCCCCATACAGCCCAGGATGGCTATGAATGTGGCCCAACACAAAATCATAAATTTACTTAAAAGTTGTTCTTTGCTTATCAGTTTTCATTAGTGTTTGTGTATTTAATGTGTGACCAAGACAACTCTTCTTCTTCCAGGGTAGCCCAGAGACATCAAAATGTTGGACATCCCATTTAGAAGATCATATAGCCAATTTATGAGTAAGCCTGATTAGGACCAAAAGTTGAGAATACCTAACCAGACAAACCTACAGTAAAAAAAATTTGAAAGATATGCTGATTAGAAAACTAGTATTTTGAGGAAGAATGTAAAAGTACAGATTTATATGTAAGTAAGAAACTCTGTGGTTATATTGAACATGAAACCAAAATAATGGATTTGTTCAGTAAAATATTTTATTTTTCTATAAATGATTATTTAAACTGATAGTTTATCATCCTAAAGATATTTTTGATATTTATAATAATAAAGAAAACTAACTAATGGCTGAATTATTTATTTTAATTCCCTTGAGGGCCCATCGAAAAGCCAAAGCCAGAGTTTATTTATTTAAGGGGGCAGGTATTTTTATTTTCTTGCGACACAGAGATCAGCAAAATAAGATAGAGTTGTCAGGATGGTGTGAGAGCATAATCATTGTGGGAGGTGGCATTTAAACACTATTTAAGGTAAAGAAAATAACACTGGGTCTATGATTTGGGGGACATTTTCCAAGTCATTCAATATACTAAGGATATTTTCGTCTTCCTTGTAAGGCTGATTGTGTTCAGACATTTTTTGCTTTAACTTAGTTGTCTCATTAGAGAGTGGATATTTATTTGAATCCCTACTATTTTTCAAGTTGACCCACATATTAGAGAAAATGTATATATACTTTCATTACATTTATGTTTACTTTAAATGAGACGTTAACTTTGGATATACCAATATGATAAGAGCTTGCATGTTCATAATTTAAACTTGGCTTTCTGCAAACACTTATTTCCAACTCATGTTAAAGATATTGAAATAAATTCTAGATGAAATTGGGTGAGGGAAGTAATAATTATAAGGTAATTTGTTGGAAAGCTATGACTATGGTCAAATATTACTATCTGAAAATTACTTCTGTTCTTATAATCATTATGCTAAAGTTTTGGCACTTATAGAAAACTCATGCTTTTTACAGATTGACATATCATCAAAAGACAAAAATACTCTGTTCTTCCATAAACCTTGAATAAAATATCTTATTTTGATTAAAAATCAAAAAAATATAAAATCTAAGAAATGTGAGTAGACAGCATTATGTAATGTGACTTATACTAGTTATAATCATGTCTTTTAAAAAAAAACAAAATTTCCAAAAATTGTTTGAATCTGGAGATGTTTGCTGTTCTCTTTTGCTTTGAAGCAGTATTAGAGACTAACTTTGGATGTCAAAGTTGTTCTATATGTGGTTTTGAATGTTAAAAGTAAAAATAATATAAGATTTTGTTGTAATATGATGCCATTATAAAAAAAAATACTGACACATTAACCAAAATTCTTAATCTTCCTGTCTAAGTTGTTATTAACTCCCCCACATAAAATGGTAGTTATATTTGTGTAGTACGCATCTTACTGTTCTAAATAGGATCATTAAAAACAAAATAACCTCAACTAACTCACTGATAAGTAGAGCTTAGGTTTTAATATTTTTTATGTATTCCTTTTGTTGTTCCATAGTATCTATCTATAGAGCAAATATTTCTGAAAGTCTTCTAGATTTGTAGGTGGTCTCTGTTCCTCAGAAAACACCGCATCCTTCAGCAAACATGTGGTGCAGAAATAGTTCTCATCTGCCTGTTTTAGTGCTTTCTCAATAATTAGAAACTTGAATGTCTGGCAGAAATAATATTGAGGAAGTATTAACCATATTTCTAACACAAAAAATGTTTCAAAAATGCATGGTACAATTAGAAGAATTGAAATTTGTTTTTACAGATCAATGCTATACATCAAAATTATTACGCTTAATTTCTGAAATTTAGACAAAATTAAAATACTTGATAGTTTTTAATTGTACCAAAAATAATGCAATATTTACAAATGACTTAACCATTGGAAAAATGTAATAAAGAGTGTACTGTTTGCTAACCTGTAAACCAACCTATTGCAAAGGAACAACTTCGTCAAAGACTTCTTGAGTAATGTTGCACTTATTATAATAAAATTATAGGGCAAACATAATATTTTAAAATGAAACACCAAAAAATGATTATTATATTTTCAGTACAAAGAGAAGTATTCGTTTCCCTACCCAAACCTCAGAGTATTATATGTTCAAAAACAAAAGGTCAGGAACTAAGTACTTCAGTGACACCTTTACCTTAAGGATCAGGATTGGACTTATACTTGAGGTCTTAGGTGAAATGAGTTTGACGGATTAAGTTCAGTTACTGGCTGTCAGTGCACTACATAAAAAACACTGCACATACAGAGTTTAGTGAAACTAGCTGTTCTCTGCACAGGAAAATTCCTTGATAGAGTTAGCATGAAGACAAATGAACTGTTATCCCCCAAGAAAGGTGTCCCTTCAGGTTAAGTTTGAGGTTAGCAATACCAAACTGTAAGAGCACTTGACTTCCCATGGCGGACAGATTCATTACCTTTGTAAATATCGAGGCTTGCCTTTGAATCCTGGGATTCTTCTTTGAGTTTTTATAGAGCAGGAGTAGTGTGAGTAACCAACCAATTACCAAACAATAAAGAAATTAAAATGGAAAAAGACAGTTGTATAAGCAAATTTTCTTCATTTTCTACCATTAAAGTTGTTTCAATATTCCCTTTTATTGCTGCATCCTTACCACTTCTATTTTTCAAAGCTTTCTGAATTTATTCTTGTTATTCATCATAATAAAATCCTATTTAAAAGGTATTTTTATTAATAAGTAAGAAAAGGGAACTCAAAAAGGATTAATTTCAAAATAACAGGGGGAAGATTCAACATATTTGTCAGTGTTCAAAACTAGGGTTTTTCCCACAAGTTTTTTTATATAGAATTATTTCTCTGAAATACATTTTTCTTATGAAAGCTATATATTTGGTCTCATGTAAATCATGTGTTTTACCTTATGTATTATCTATTATTTTTTGTCATCATATTTTTCAATTATCTCATTTACATGGCTAAATATGAATAGAACATAATTCAAGAAAATTGTATTTAAAATCCTTAAATATCTGCTACATTCTCAATTATTTTCTTTATATACTGTTTAATATTTTTTACTTAATATATCATGGGTATTAATTTTATATAATTAAGTAATCTTTTCCAAGTTACAGTTTAATGGCAACAAGGGATTCTGTTATACATCTATAATTTATTTAATCTAACAAGTTTTTTTAATTTTTCTAATACAAAAAAAGTAAAAATTACCCATAAAATCACTACTAAAATCATTATTGTAAAGCAATAAAAGTTCCCTCTTCTGTTCATG
This sequence comes from Pteronotus mesoamericanus, assembly GCF_021234165.1. NCBI lineage: Eukaryota > Metazoa > Chordata > Mammalia > Chiroptera > Mormoopidae > Pteronotus > Pteronotus mesoamericanus. Next base: position 25,268,587 of record NW_026555310.1, read on the forward strand.
ACATGCTTCTCCCAGAGGATAACTTCTTGTGTGATTTTTTCCCAATGATTTTTTTTGTTTATAATTGTATATCAATAAGTATAGATCTGACACAATCAGTGTAGATCTGACACAAGGCTCACCCACCAGCTCCAATTTCCTATATGCTACTCCTCTCGTGTCTGCAGCAGCTACCAAACATACCTCAGAGCCTCTTGCTCCTTAGTATAAAACCTTATTCTTTCTTCTCACCCTGGTTGCACCTGGTTTCATCTCCACCAAAAAGAAAAAAAAGAAGTCTAATACTTATATCAGAAAAACTAGCCTAAGATATCAGGTTTATCTATATGTAAGTCCTCAAATCTGGACTTGCAGTGGTGAACACACAATACAATGTACAGATGATGTATTCTAGAATCGTACACCTGAAACCTATATAATTTTATCAACCAATGTCACCTAATAAGTTCAATAAAAAAGTAAAAAAGAGACCTAAAATTAAACAGAACAAATATTAAACAAAACAGCTCTGAATCATTCATGGTTCCAATAAGGAATAAAAGAGAAATTTTTAAAAAAAGTTTGAATTTGTTGAAAATAAAAGAACAAGAAATAAAAATTTGTGGAAATTAAAAAAAGGATGCTTAGAGAAAATTTATGGCTTTAGCTTTTTTACTAGAAAATAATCCCCAAATAATTATTTAATCCTTCAACCTAAGAGATTAGAAAAGAAGGAAATAGAAGAAAAAAATAATAGTAATCAGAATGATAATTAATGAAATGGGGAATACAAAATAAAGAAACAATGAAACACAAAGTTGTATCTTTCAAATAATCAACAAAAATCATAAATCTTTAATGAGAATCATCAAGATAAAAAAGAAAACACAGAGGCTATCAATATCAGGGGGGAAAAGATAAGACTTTACAATATATTCAACAGAAATATAAGGAATTTAAAGTAATATTATGAACAACTTTATATGAACAAGTTTAACAGCTTAGATGAAATAAAATCCTGGAAAGGCATTACTTACCAATTGATACCAAAATATTAAAAAAAATAATAGATCGAGATAAAGTTTTTTAAAGGAGAATAATTAAATATATTTCCCTGATGAAGAGTCTAGGCCTAGATAGCTTAATAATGAATTCTACCAAACATTTAAGGAAGCATTTCTACCAGTCATATACACACTTTTTCCAAAAAATAGAGGACAGAACATATCTCAAAACACTTTAGGAGGCCAGTATTATCTTGACCCTAAAACAGGACAAAAACATCAAGAAAGAAAAAAATTGCCTAACAATATCTCTTATAAACATAGATGCAAAACTATTTAGCCAAATAATAGCAAATAAAAGTCAACTATACAAAGTAAAGCAAAATAGGTTTGCAATTGTGAGTATGCAAAACAGTTTATTTTTGCATTATTTATTAATTATTGTGTTATTTTCCATACACACACTGTAAAACCTCCTTTTGCCCACCCTGAATGTAAAACTGTAGAAATCATGACTTTCTGTAATCCAGTAATGCAAAGTTGGTTTATTATCTAAAACATAATTTTAATTAAAGTAGATCTATAGAATCATATCAAAGGACCCATAAAGAGAATTGATACAAGTCTAACACCAATTCCTAATTAAAGCTCACAAGAAACATATGCAGAAGTAAAATATGTAGCAAGACTAACAGGGAAAGGACAGAGGAAAGCAATTAGAATTATACTGTTTTAAAGTTCTTACCTTAAACATAGAATGTTAAAATGCCAATTCAATGTAAATTGTGGTAAGAGTACATATTATAATCCCTAGATAACAATTTGAAAAATTAAAACAAAACTAAGGGTTATATCTAAAAAGACAATAGAGGAAACAAAACATGACATTTACAAAATAATCACAACAAAGAAAAATAGAGCAAAAATAACATATGTAAAAAAATAGAAAACAATAGGATATATTTAAGGCAATCATCTCAATCACTACATTAAATATACAGGGTAGAATATCCCAATTAAAAGACAGAGATTGGCCCTGACTGGTGTGGTTCAGTAGATTGGATGTCTTCCTACAAACCAAAATGTCAATGGTTTGACTCCGTCAGGGCACTTGCCTGGGTTGCAGGCCAGGGCCCCTAGTGGGGGGTATGTGAGAAGCAACTATTGATGTTTCTCTTGTACATCAGTGTTTTACTACCTCTGTTTCTACCTTCCTTCCCTTCTTTTTAAAAATAAATAAATACCAATTCAAAAGAACCTATGCACCCCAATGTTCATAGCAGCACAATTTACAATAGCCAAGTGTTGGAAGCAACCTAAATGCCCATCACTAGATGATTGGATCAAAAAGTTATGGTACATTTACACAATGGAATACTACGCAGCAGAAAGAAAAAAAGAACTACTTAACTTCACGACAGCATGGATGGAACTCGAGAGTATTATGCTAAGTGAAATAAGCCAGGGGGTGAAAGACAAATACTATATGATCTTACCTATAAGTGGAACCTAACCAACAATACAAAGATGCAAGGAAAATAAGACCAGCAACACTGAAAGGAAAAGAAACCAACAGAGACAAAAGGGAAGGGGGGGGGCAGGGGGAAAAGGAAGGGAAGGGGAAAGTCAAGGAACATATAGCAAGGACTCATGGACAAAACCAAAGGGGAAGAGTTGAAGGAGGGAGGGAGGGAGGGGGCAAGGGAAAGTGGTGGGGGGTAGGCAGAGACAAATGTATTTGAAAAAATAAATAAATATTTTTTTTAATGTGAAAAAAAAGAAAGATTAGCAACACTGGGTTGGCAAAAAATAAAAAAATGGGGAGGCAAAAAAAAAAGTAAAAATAAATAAATAAAATCTTTTAAAAAATGTTTAAAATGTAGAGATTGTCAGAGTAAATTAAAAAATAAATAAGCAAGACCCTATTATATACTGTTTATAAGAAACATACCCTAACTATAGACACAGATCATTTAATTTAAACAAAAGGATGGATGAATATAAATAAGATAAACAACCCCTAAAATTTGAAAACACTTATTCATAAAGATATATGTACCCTATGTTCATTGCAGTATTATTAACAATAGTCAAGACATGGAAACAACAAAGTGTCCTCGAACCAATGATTGAATAAAGAAGTTGTGAGATATATAATCACATATTATATATATATTTTTATATGTATAAAAAATATATATAAAGAATATAAAGAATAAAATTTTCTCAGCCATAAGGAATAAAATTTTGCCATTTGTGACAACATAGTTGGATCATGAGAGTATTATGCTAAGGGAAATGTCATGTTTTTAAAAATTTATTCTGCCAATCTCTGACTTAATTGAAGAGTTTATTCTGTCTACATTTAAAATAATTACTAAGGAAAAGCTTAATTCTTCCTTCCAGCTATTTGTTTCCTATTTATTTTATGTTTTTGTTCTTCAATTCCTCATTTTTTATGTAGTATACCATTTTGGTCTTTCATTTTCTGTATGTTTTCCAGTTATTCATTTACTTTGCATATAACAATTAACATCTTAAGCTTATAACAAAGTTTTTGTATTATAAACTTGATCATAAAAAGATATAAACCCTCAACTCTTAATACATCTAAGATCCTCTCCCTCTATATTAATATAGTTACAGATTACATTTTTATATATAATGTGCCTATTAAAGTAGATTTAAAATTATTGTTTTATGTATTTTCCTTTTGAATTATACAGAAGAAAAAAGAGTTACAATCCAAAGTACCACAATACTGGATTTCCTATTTACCTATGTAATTTCTTTTACCAATGTCTTTTGTTTTTTCATATGGCTTCAAGTTACTGCCTAGTGTTCTTTTATTTCAGTCTGATGAATGGTCTTTAGCATTTCTCGTAGGTCAGGCCACTAGTAACAAACTCCTTCAGGTTTGTTTATTGGGAAATGCCTTAATTCCTCCTTATTCTTTTTTTAAAGATTTTATTTATTTCTAGACTGAGGGGAAGGGAGGTAGAAAGAGAGGGGGAGAAGCGTCAATGTGTGGTTGCCTCTCACACGCCCCTTACTGGGGACCTGGCCCACAACCCAGGCATCTGCCCTGACTGGGAATCAAACCAGCAACCCTTTGGTTCGCAAGTTGGCATTCAATCCACTGAGCCACACCAACCAGGGCTTAATTTCTCCTTATTCTTGAAGGATAGTCTTATACATACAGAATTATTGGTTGACAATTTTTGTTTTCTTCCTGGACTTTAAATATGTCATTTTACTGACTTCTGACTTCTGGGTTCTGATTTCTGGCTTGTGAATTTAAAAATTACTTGTTAATTTTATTGAGGCTTCCTTGTATATGAGTCGCTTCTCTGTTGCTGCTGGCATGATTTTCTTTGTCTTTCAACAATTCCCTGTACTATTTGCAGTGTGCTCTCCTTGAGTTTATCCTTCTTGGAGTTCATTGAGTTTCTTGGATGTGTATATTCATAGCTTCCATCGAATTTGGCAAATATTTGGCCATTATTGATTTTTTTCTGCCTCTTTCTATCTCTCTTCTTCTGTAACTTTCATGATGCACATGTTAGCACCCTTGATGATGTCCCACAGGTCCCTCGGGCTCTGTTTATTTTTCTTTATTTTTTTTTCTTTCTGCTGCTCAGGATGGATAAATTCAACTGCCCTGTCTTTACACTCACTGATTTGATCTTCTGCCTGTTCAAATCTGCCACTGAACTCCTTCAGTTAATTTTCCTTTTATTGTACTTTTCACCTCCAGAATTTCTGTTTTGGTGCTTTTTATAATTTCTTTCTTCTTATGTGTTCAACACAATCTATATATACTTTAAGCAGCATTATACATAATAACCAGAAGGAACAAATAATTAAAACACCCATCAAAGGATGAATGAATAAATAACTTATAGTACATATGTAAATGAAATATTATTCATCTATAAAAATAAAATGCTAATCATCCCACCTGAATGAACCTTGAAAGCATGCCAAGGAAAAAAGCTAGACACAAAAAGTCACATTTTGTTTGATTCTATTTATATAACATAGCCAGAATAGGCAAATACATGGAGACAGAAAAATTGGTATTTATTAGGAGATGGGGGAAGTTGGGAATGAGAAGTTATTAATTAATAGGTATAGGGTGTTCTTCTGGAGTACTGAAAAAGTTTTAAAAATAGAGAGAGATGATAGGTGCACAACATCTGAATGCACTAACTGCAACTTAATTATACATTTTAAAATGGCTAATTGTATGTTATGTGACTTTCACCTCCATAAAAAAATTATAGATGGTCTGAGACATACTGTTAAACCTAAGAGACAAATGTAAAACCGTGAACCCCAAAATGACAGAACACATATTCTTTTCTGGTACACATGAGACATTTACTAAAACTCACACTATGCAGGAACATAAAACAAGCACACAGTGGAATTAAACTAGAAATTGATAAGGAAAAAACAAGTAGGCTTCAAAATTAATCTATTTATTTCTAAATAACTAAACCACAACAACTTCTAAATAAAATGTCAAATTACGTGAAAGTCACAAAGAATATTCACACTAGCATGCAGTAAATTCCCGCTTAGACTGAACAAGTCACATACGTAGTAAGCAGGTGGTGCAGTTTGAATTCAAGCCTGAGTTTTGTAGTTCTTAATCAGTACATCACTGACTAAACTAACATGTACAAACCCTATTGTTGGGAGGAAGACGCTAATAAATGTAAAGTGGTGTTTATAATTCCCTCATGAGCCTGTTACTTTGTTTGTTCAGTGTCATGTTCAGGACCCTTAATTCAAGCCAAATGTGTTATGTATATCATTGGTCTAAGAGGAATCAGGTGAGACTACGGGTGTGGATTAGTGTAAAGTATATAACTGCTACTAAAAAAAAAAAATTCGCTTTGATGTTTTAGGATTCTTAGGTATAATCCCAGCAGTGGAATTGTTGGGTCAAAAGGCAATTCCATTTTTAGTTTTCTGAGGAAATTCCATAGTGTTTTCCACAGTGGCTGCACCAACCTGCATTCCCACCAGCAGTGCACTAGGGTTCTCAAAACACCAATTCAAAAGAACCTATGCGCCCAATGTTCATAGCAGCACAATTTACAATAGCCAAGTGTTGGAAGCAATCTAAGTATCCAACAATAAATGAGTGCATCAAAAACTATGGTACATTTACACATTGAAATACTACAAAGAAAGAGCTACTACCCTTTGCAACGTCATGGATGTAACTGGAGAGCATTATGCTAAGTAAAATAAGCCAGGTGGTGAAAGACAATACCATATGATGTAACCTAACCAACAAAACATACAAGCAAGCAAAATATAACCAAGGACATTGAAATAAAGAACAAACTGATAGTAACCAGGGGGGAGGGGGGAGGGGGATGATGGGAAAGGAAGGGGAAGGGTCATTAAGGAATTCATATAAAGAACTATGGGCAAAGCCAAAAGGGGGAAGAATTGATGGTGGAGCAGGGGAAAGTGTTGGTGGGAACATGGAGGCAACTGTACTTGAACAACAATTTAAAAAATGAAAAACAATCACTTTGAAAGACATACATTTTCTATAGACCATGCATAAATGAATTTCTGAGAACATTGCAAATTATAAACTACAGGTTTCAAAGTGATAGTTGGATATTTGTTGAAAGTGGAAATTGGGGGAATCAAGGGTATTGTAACTAAATGCATAAGCATGAAATTTCATTCAGAGAAGAGGCTATAATGGTCCTGTGAAGGAAATCATGTCCAGTGCTAGAAACCTTTGAGGAAGATCATCTATAATTGAAGAAAACCCAGTGAAATAATTTATTTATACTTTTAAAATGATCTACTCATTTTGTTGCTAATTGCTAATTTTGTATAAAGCTGCCAAGGTATTTAGGAAGAATTTTAAGCATGGATTTGCCACTAAATATGAAAATAATGTAAGCTAATGATACATGTTGCTTTCCACCAGGGCCTTCAACTGGTTTCCTGCTTCAACCATGACACTGATAGCTCTGAAATCTCTATTTTTTTTTCCAATTTAGAGATGTATTTCCGACTACTTAATAATGCATCTCCTTCATACAAACCTTGCAAGCATGAATTCCATCAAAATTTCACTTTCTTCTACCCATATCACATTTACGTTTTGCCCTTTATATTGAATAAAAACACTAGCTCTAAGCAGTCTCCTTCAATCTAAAAATGCCAGAAGCAGCCTGGGAATTGTAATCCCCTGTTTCCTCTATATCCAGGAAATGATAAAATTCTCTTAATGTGTTTCTCCTTTTTCACGCCCCTCCCTCATTTTAAACATTGCCCTTAGGATCCCCATGATTTTTTACTTAGTGTGTTCCAAAGGCCTCCTAATTGATATACTTTTACTAATCTTTTATACTTAATTAAGTTTCCAAATGGATTCCAGGGTTATCTGCCTTAAAAAAGTATGATCATGTTACTCTACTCTTCAAATTTCTATTAATTCTGTATCAATTAGGATTAAGTCCAAAGCCAACTATAAGACCCTCCTCAATCTAGTCATATCTTCTACTTCAGCCTTTCTTTCGGACAATCCTTTTGAGGCTCTTCATGCTGTATTCCCACTGAACATTTTACCATTTCCAAAATTCTCCATAACTATTTTGTCCCAGGACCTTTATACATTTCACATCCTGTTTTCTTTGTATGTATCCTAACCTATATTTCTGCTTCAGGAACTTACCTTAGTATTTTAAGATGGGGTTATCTCCTTTGTGAAGTCTTTGCTGTCATCTCCTGGGAGAGTTTGGTATTCCCATTTCTATATTTCCTCAGCATTTTCCTAATTCTTCATTATAACATTTATGGCATATTACAATAACTTCTGGTTGTGTCTGTCTCCTCTATATAATAATTCTCTGCCTTAAGAGTCTTTCTTATTTACCTTTGTACTCCAATATAATTGATAATATAATAGGTATTAAAAAACTGTCAATTCATAAAAAAGAGATAGATTTATATTGTAACTTCAGAAAGTGGCAACCAAACTGAGAAATATTATCTTATAGTAATATCTACATATTTTTATATGGCAATGGATTTTTCCTCAATAAAATTAAAAGATAAATATAATCCCACTGAACTTTTAAGAATCATGAAGTTCTGATTAACCAAAAATAAGAATAGTAAATCAGAATAAAAAGTAAAAAAAAGGTGAGCAAGATTCAGCATGGGAAAAGTATGAGAAGGGAGGGAAGACAATAATTAAAACTGTATCTTTAAAGTCATGAAAGATAAGGATGTAGTAACCATAGACTTGATTTCTTACATATTTAATAGTTTGAGACTTAGATAAGAAAATTTTAGAATGATTTCACTAGCTATTAAATTATGAAACCTTCTAACCTTAAGCCTTGGATCAGACCAAAAATAATCATTTCAACGTGGCTTAAGTAAAGTCACATATTACAAAATCAACACAGCTATGATGGCAACATATTTTTATATCTAAGACTTGTCACCTATTCTTAACCTACTTATCCTCAGGACCAAAAAGCTTCCTCAATTTTGCATCAGAAAGGAATACTGCTCTGCTCCAATATGGCATTTGTTATCAATCACATAGCCTCTAATGTTTCTTTCACTAGTCTATTCTACACACAACCATTACCACACACAAAAAAAGTTTTTTTTGGTCAATACTCTACCTCAAAAGCATTTAGTAGTTCCCCAAAGTTGATTAAATTCAGTTTAAAAAAATAGCTTTTTACAAAGTTTCACAATGTCATCCTCTATCACTTTTTTGTTTCAGTCAAACCAAGAAAAGGTATTTTATGGTATGGAAGCACTCCTCACACTTCCTATTTTCTCCTGTCTAAAACTTTATTCAGATTTTTCCCCTTTCACCACCCCTATCATATTTTTATTCTAATAATATTTTTATTAGTTTTCAAAGTATAAAAATTTTGGTTTGATTTCTGATTCATGTTTATATGGTAACTCAGGAACTTAAAAGTGAGTAAAGTCACAAATTCTCTAGATTTTTTATTTGTGAAGTAGGCAAATAATGTTTAAGTGTACCCTTGGGTGATCCTGCTGCAAAAGATCCAGGTTTATTTTTGCCCATTTGCCAAATGTCAATGCCCTTTCCATCAGTGAATTAATTAATATTGTAACATGTATTGTAATATTAACATGTAATTAATAATCTGTGTTTAAGATTAGTTACAAAAGTTTCACTCCATTATAAGCTATAGTATTTACCTAGAAAATTTAAAAACATTTGCAATTACATAAGGTTATGAGAAAGTTTGTAGACTTTGGACTTGAAAATAGTGATCAGCAAAATTGCCTGTCATGTAATAGATAATAGTGGTGGTTATTATTAGTAGCGCTATTATTAACACAATTATTGCTATTACTATTATTTGATGCATTTATTTTCTTTTTTAAGTTCCCACTGCATTTTACATCTTTTTAATTATGTATTTTTTCAGTTATGTGTGTATACATGTGTCAACTTCTCTGCCTTTTTTTAACTCTCTTGACATTAAGTATTGTGTCCTAGTCTCTCTGTTTTTAAAGTAATCTTCCCTGCTTTCCCACATGCAAGAATTCAAAGTGTGTTGAACTTAGTAAGTATTAACTACCTAACATGTAACTGAGGTGGCTGAGGGTAGACCCTGAGATGAGCAGTGCTTGTTTTCTTGCACAGCAGAGGCCTCTGCCTCTACTTCAAGCAAGAGGTGTTGAGAAGCAAGTATTGGCCTCTAACATGAAATAGTGAACCACATTTTTAAAAATATTTTTATTGACTTTATTGGGGTTACATTGGTTAATAAAAGTATATAGGTTTCAAATGTACAGATCCAGAATACATCATCTGCACATTGTATTGTTTGTTCACCATCCAGAGTTAAGTCTCCTGCCATCACCATTTATCCCCTCTTTACCCTCTTCTACCTGCCCTCGTACTCTTTTCCCCCTGGTCGTCACCATAGTGTTTACTGTGTCTATGAGGTTTGTTTTTTTTTTTGCTTTTACCTTAGTCACCCAGCGCCCCCAAACTCTTCCCTTGTTCTCTGCATCTATGACTCTGTTTCTATTTTGTTTGTTGGTTTCTTCTGTTCATTAGTTTTCACATATAAATAAAATCATATGGTATTTGTCTTTACCTGACAGGCTTATTTCACTTTGTTTAATACCCTCTAGGTCCATCTGTGTTGTTGCAAAAGGTAAGATTTCTTTCTTTTTTACATTCTAGTAGTATTCTATCGAATACATATACCATAGCATTTTACCCATTCATGAACTGATGGACATTTGGGCTCTTTCAAATCTTGGCTATTGTAAATAGCTTTGCAATGAACATAGGAGTGCATATATACTCTCAAGTCAGTATTTCAGGTTTCTTTAGATATGTTCACAGAAGTGGGATTTCCGGGTCTTTAGGCAGTTCCATTTTTAATTTTTTGAAGAAGCTCCACACCATTTAGCATAGTGCTGCACTAATCTGTATTTCTACTAACAGTGCACAAGGGTTCCCTTTTCTCTACGTCTTCACTAGCATTTGTCATTTGTTGATTTATTGATGATAGGCATTCTGAAAGGCAAGAGGTGATATCTCATTGTGTTTTTAATTTACAAATCTCTGATGATTAGTTCCACTGAGCATATTTTCATAAGTCTGTTGGCCATCTGTATGTCCTCTTTGGAGAAGTGTCTATTGAGATCCCTTGCCCATTTTGTAACTGGATTTTTTTTGGGTGTTGAGTTTTATATATTTTCAATAAATTTGGGGCATTATCCCTTATCAGATGTATAATTTGTGAATATGTTGTCCCATTTAGTGGATTGTCTTTTCATTTTGTTGATGGTTTCTTTTGCTGTGCAAAAAATTCTCAGTTTCATGTAGTCCCATTTGTTTATTATTCCTTTTGTTTCCCTTGCCCAAGGAGATGTATCAGAGGAAATATTGCTATGTGAAATATCTGAGATTTTACTGCATATGTTTTCTTTGAACATTTTTATGGTTTGGAGCCTAACATTTAAGTCTTTAGTATATTTTGAGTTTAATCTTGTGTATGGCACAAGAAGATGGTCTAGTTTTTTTAACATATATCTACCCAGTTTTCCCAACACCATTTATGTCTTTACTCCATTTATGTTCTTGCCTCCTTTGTCAAATATTAATTGACTACAGAGGTGTGGGGTTTTTCTTCTGAGCTTTCTATTCTGTTTCATTTATCAATTTGTCTCTTTATGCCAGTACTATGCTGTTTTGATTAGTATGGCCTTGCAGTATTGTTTGATATAGGCAGTGTGATCCTCCAACTTTGTTCTTTCTCAAGATTGCTAAAGCTATTTGGGTCCATTTGTGGTTCAATATAAATTTCTGGAATATTTTTTCTAGTTCTGTGAAATATCTAAATCAGAAAGGACTTAAAGAGGTGTAGAGAGTCAAGTTTTATGAGTACATTGACCCAAATATTCCCATCTTAATTTACAGGTTCCTACTCTTTCTTCTACCAGTTAGTGGACTTTTCAGGACTGAAAACTCAGCCTTCTCTGGAGCTCTGCTACTGTTATAGTCAATTCTCTGGCTTGTTGCTTTCATTTTCTGCACTCAAGCTGCAGAAGGTGAGTCTTTTTATATACAGCTAAAGAAGGGTCTCCGACCTTCACACTTCTCCTTCAATGGCTAAACAATCATCCACACCCTTCCTTGTTTTTTTTAAACATCTCATTGGCCCCTTATAATTAGTAACCTCCCCTCCAACCTGAGAATCTGATATTGTACCTACCAGTGAATCCACTTGCACTATTTCATACTATTTACTTCTAGTGAAATATTTGGCAGTATCTGCTACAGCATGTGCTTTAACTATCTCCAATACTCTAGCTCCAAAATCTCCTTTTACAGTTTCCTTGTTTGACCCATTCCTGACACCAACCATCTTAGACTGACTCCCTAGAAAAACAACTTCTGTGTTAGATATTTGCCTACAAAGAATTTATTGGAGAGTTTCTGTAGGATGAATACTTCTGGGAGAGTAAAAGAAATAGGATCTTCCATTAGAAGTATGCTCTGTATTTGCAAAAACTGCAAAGTCACTGGCAAAAGACCAGCCTATAGAATGGGGTAAAGAATTGGAAATGCTAACGCAATCTAACATAACCCAGTATCCGGGGTTGATAAATACAGTTCCTAAAAGAATGAGAGTTTCAAAAATACTTGATCATAGAGGAATAGAATATAATGTTTTGTTGGTTATGGACTATATACATGACACTTTTGTGTGCTTCTCTAATCCATTTATTGTATAAGCTGTATGGCTACTTTTCAACTGAGGCTGTAACAGGAGAAAGATCTCCAGAAGACGTAATTTGCCTTTCTAGAAAGCTTTATGATCTAGCAGATTCCAATGATCCTCAAGTTGTTGGCAGTAAATAAGAACATTCAGGAAGCACATGCAAAGCTTCTCCCACCACTACCACCCCCAAAAATCATAAGGTTAAGATTCTAAAGTCATGTTTTTTGTTTCTTTGGTTTTTGTTTTTGTTTTTGTTTCATTTGCTTACAAATGTTTTCCTTTTAGAAGCAACTTCCAGCCTCTATCGGACCTTTTTAAAGATTAATCATGAGAAACCAAGTCACATGAGCTGTCTGTCCATCAGGATGAAATTAGAAGGTTAAAAGATAGATGTGGAAGGGTCTTTTTATAGGAGAGATTGGCAGTATGTTGTAATTTATGATGAAAAGACTTAAAAAATTGACTCATTTATGCCAGTTATGAAGGAGTATGAAGTGGAACTATGAGTGTAAAGGTGAGAATTAACATTGAGCAATCAAAGTGTCTGGCTAATGTTGATCCAGGGTCTATTGCCAGTAAAATTTATTTCTCACCTACCCCTTACAAAGGGGCTGACATCCACATATTTCATTTCCCAGTAGGTCATATGGCTTCTGGCTAAGTTCAGCCATTGGGCATCCTTGGCAAGAAATGGAAGTAAAGAAGAAGTTGGTTTTGCTCCTTTCTCTCTACCTAAAGTGTTGTCTCTGGCAGCAGCTGTATCTCCTCAGCAACCCCTGCTCTGATGAGACAGTCCCAACGACAAAGCATTTGTAGGTGAAACTGGCTCCCAGGCTCTGACACCACATCAGCCTTTCATGCTTCTAGAGGTGGGTCCCTTCTGCTCCTAATTTGTGTCTTGCCTGGTATTTCCCATTTGGCTTCTTAGCTCTTCCCTCACCTGTGTAATCATTTCCATATATGACATTTCTTGTGTTGGAATAATTGAGGTGTTTTCTGTTTTTCTGAAAAGGCTTTTCATGGATAAAACAGCCATTAATAAAGTATTTTGGTCCCCAGCAATGCTTTCAGAATGTAACAAGGGAGGATATTTGGATTGAGCATAATTGTAAGAAGAACTGCTCAAATGCTACTTTAAATCTTATAATTTTCTTTTCCAGAAATAAAAATAATTCCTAAAATCTTAGGCCAGCTACAAGATAGAAAAGTATATTGTATGGATATAGTTGCAATGATTAAAGCAGAAAGTTAAGGAGAACACTACAGATATATAGATTTCTACCTACAAAAGTAAAATTAATTTAATTCAAAAACACTCATTTAATTCAAGTACTTCTATTTTCATTTGTTTATAATGATAGTTCAATAAAAGTATTACATTCTTCCTTTTTTTCACATAACATAGGCCCAGTAATTTTTGACTAATATTTCAAATATTGTTCTAAATTGATTGGTATTATGTAGATTATTTAAAAGTACTTTAAAACAGCAAAATACATTATTACTATAATGAAGTATCTCATAAGAGAAGCACATATTTTTAATTTTAAATAAAGATATATAAGTATGAAATATAATTTCATATTTTGTTTCTTTTTAAATCAGGTAGAAAATTAAAAAGATAGTATCTCTTCTGCCAAAAATCATCCCATTAACTGTAAAGAACACTTGTACTATCCTACAGTTCTACTGGTTTTAAGATCAGCAAAGCTTTTATGCCTCTATAGTTTTAACTCTTAGACATTTTCCAGTCAGTATGGTATCCTCTATGTATAAAAAAATGGTATTTTTTTTTGTTTTCATATGAGAGGCATGGAGAGTGTTAATATATAATTACCTCCTTACTGCTTTTACAAAATGACTGGAGACAGAAAACAATAGTCAGAAATGTAACAAAGCAAAGACTCAAACTAAAGAAGAGAAGAAAGTTGCTGAGGTCAGAACTAATTGTGACTATTTTCTGCCTTAACATAGGCAGAAAATGAACAGAGAGGCTAAGAAAGATAACAGAAGATGAGTCACTCAACAAGCAGCAATATGTCCAGTTATTAGTAGAATTAATTGTGTCTTATTTGTGTATAATTAAGTAATCACAATAAGAATAATTTTGTTTTTACTTTAGTAACAAAGATATGTGTTTTGTTTCCATGTCTTTTAACATTGCATACTACTTCAGAATTTACTTTTTCATTGGATTACTTTCTACTTCTGAAGGTGGAATTCCCTGCATTTTGCTAAAATCTATGGAAAAAGAGAAAAGAAAGTTCACAAAATATAAAGAGTAAAAGTCAGCAAAATACCTCACCTCAAGCTATATTGATTTAGGAAAGATCTAGAAACTGAGTTCAAAGGCAATTTTTAAGCATTTTGTCAAGAGCAACAACAACAAAGGACAAATGTACAATTGTAAATTCCTTACTAGTTCAAACAAAGTTTTCTTGGACCCGAGTAAAAAAATAAATAAAATTAACTGGACAACAATCAATGTAATGTATTAGTGCCATGATCACAGTTTCCATGGACATTATTCGGAAGGCTGTTGTTGTTTATCAGCTGTATGTGAAAACACTAACAATACTGTTAAAGCAGAGGAAAACACTTTTAATACAGTAGACTATGATTATGGGGTCCAGACATATGGCTTTGTGAGGTTAAACTTTAGAGAATATGGAGAAATAGTTTAAAAGTCTTTAGGCTTTCCTTTCCATAAATCCATTGTCTCAGCTGTGTCTTAACAATATTGATTTTTTTTTAATTACAAAATTAATACAGGGACTTCCAATTCAATACAGTTGATTAAATGCTATATCTTAAACTTAATTATCTTCCAAAAGTCTAAGGTAATAAAAGCCTTAAAACTTCAGAGAGGAGACCCAGAGAAGAGACAACTGCCTATAGAGAGGTCAAAAAATTCTTTTGGAAAATATAAGTAAATGGAAGAAGAAACTGACTAAGGAAACCAGAGGAAACTAAGAGCTCTGTGCCTACAGAAGAGCGTGTAAATAGAGAGTATGAGAAGAAAGAAGTCTGTTTTCTCTGTAGAACATTGGAAAGCACCACGTATAAAAAAACGCAGGAGTCACACAAAAGGCTTGTAACCAGGAAGGTAAGAGTCTATTTAAAAAACAGTTAGATGTTTAGGTGAATCCTGGGTACCTCTCTGGCATTCAGTTTTCTCAAACATTAACCTCCACCCAGTCAGTCCACCCTCACTTCCTATTCTCCAAAGACTTGGAGCCAGAGAGTTTCAGGACCAGGAGCAGGGATTCTTGGGGGAGTGATGAGCTAGAAATTTGTAAGTTCCTGCAATGATTGGGAAAGCACTACTGGCATTTAATGAGTAAGAGTCTCAGATTCTAGACATTTTCTCATGCATGATACTCCCTCACAGTGAAGAATTACTCCACATCCTTAAAAATTTTCTGATATCACACAGACAAACAATAGGGAGAGGAAGAAATGCTTAAATCTATGTGAATTTAGGACTTAAGTGAATTTTGCATATAAACAATAATTTTTAAAAAATATAAACACAATGTATTTTGGCGTGGCCTTAACATAGACTGAATAGTTCAGGGATACAATTATAAATTGAAGCACGATAGTATAATTTTTTGGTTTGGAGTTTAACCAAGAATTTCGCACCATTTCATAAAATCCCATCATCAAAAGCAATGCTACTCATGGTATTTAAGGTGTCAGTACTGTTCACCAGCACACCTGTATCAGTTTGTATTTAAAACTTTCACCTTCAGAGATTCTGCAGGTACCTGTGAGCATCTTATTACCTCATTATGTTCACAGCGAAGTGGAAGACATCCATGCCTGATGGTTCATGCATTGAAAATACATATTATTTTATTACAAATTACTTTTTGCTATTTCTTTTTTACATTATAGTTAAGATGTGGCATCATTATTGGTAAAATTTTATGTTATGCTAACTATGCTTTTCATTTCAGAGTAGTAAAAGAAGATTTTAAAATATTTGCTTTAAAATAAAAAAGTGGTTACTCTATCTCACAGGGTTGAGAACCACTTCCTTAAGATATAATCACTTGAAAGTTCTTTCCCCAAACAATGTTCAATCAGGATTTTAGTGTTTTATTCTTAAAAGTGGACTGTCAGTCACCTTTTATGAGATGTTTGAAGAAAGCCCCTGGCATAAAAAATAGAGACCAAAACAAAACAAACAGAACTATGAAAATGAAAACATGGAAGAAAAAAACAAGACAAAGAAAACAAGGTAACTTCTTTAAAGGGGGCATGTGTGTACACGTGTGTTTGCACATACAGCAGCAGTTCTTAAACTGTGTGGTCTGGAAGCCCCGGGGATTCTCCAAGACCTTTTCAGGAGGTCTGCAAGGTCAAAACTATTTTCATAATAATTGTAAGACATTATTATCCCTTTTCACTCTCATAGTCTCATGAGTATATAGAAGAATTTTTCAGAGGGTACACAATATGTGATATCACAACAGATTGAGTACAGATACAGTTAGAATAACCAACTATCTTGAATTCAGCCAGACAATAAGGAGATTTGCAAATCTATCTATATTTATATTTATCTCTATATAGATATAAACTCCATTATATTAATTTAGAAAGTATAGTAATGCTTTATAAATAATATCTATGTGAAAATGTAATGGGTTTATTATTGATATTTTAAAATAAATACTTAAATATCTATCAGCTTTAATTTCTAATACATTAAATATTGATATTTAAACCTACATAAATAAAAGCTTTTTAGATCTGCAATAATTTCTAATAATATAAAGGGATCTTTAGTCCAAAATGTTTAAGTTAGAATATAGCATACAATTTTTAAGTTAGCATATAGCATAAAATTTGTCCTTTATATCTACAGGTTTTGCTACCTCAGGTTCAACCAACTATTAATCGAAAATATTTAAAAATTAATTTATGTTTTTACTGACATGTATGAAGGTAGGCCTACAGTGGTTGAGTCTGTACTGAAAACATATGCGTTTTTTTCTGTGTCATCATTCCATAAGCAATATACTATAACAGCTATTTTCATAGCATTTATATTGTATTATTAAAAGTGATCTAAATGTGATTTAAAGTATATGAAGATGTAGATAGATTATATGCAAATACTAAGGACTTTTATATAAGGAACTTGAACATCTGAAAGTTTGGTATCCATAGAAGATCCTGGAACTAATTTCTGATGGATACTGAGGAATAACTGTGTATACATATGTGTGTGTATATATATATCTCTCTCTATATATATACACACACATATATGTGTGTGTGTGTATAGCTTGCAAATGTGAGTATATACACTCACATACATATATATTTCATCTTAAAATAATCTAATCATGAAATAACAGATTATTATAGTAAGAAAACAAAGAAAACATATATTTCTCTATATTCAAAGAGTAGTTAAAATTTTTAAAATGTTAGTGAAAAATATAATTAAGTAAAACATTCAGTATGAATAACAAAAGACAAAGTGATGGCTATATGGGTATGGGAAGTTAAGAAAATTAGAGAATAGGTCCAAAAGATTCAATATCCAGAAACAAAAATTTCAGAAAAAAAAAATAAAAGGTAAAATTATAATAAAAGAAATATTCCAAAGAAACAAAACTTAGTTGCAGAACCAAAACAATATAACTTTCCAGATTAAGTGCCACATACAATAAATGCAAAAAATAAATGATTATATGCAGTATCATGCAAATTAGTAACATTTAGGATAGAAAAAGACACTAAAACTTCCAGAAAAGGATTAAGAAAGATCAGAAATAAAAATAACAGCATTAAAACTAGGAGAAAGTGGAGAAACTCTGTAACATTTTGAGTAAAGATTACTTCATGCTAGATCCTTTATTCAAACTATCAATTAAGCTTAGCTAAAAGTAATACATGTTTAGATAGGCAATATTACCAAAAATTCACTTTCCATTCACACTTATAAGGAACATTTTGAGGAACAGACAATAAATCCAAAAACATGAAAAAAATGCACTCAGAAAATAAG
This sequence comes from Pteronotus mesoamericanus, assembly GCF_021234165.1. Lineage (NCBI taxonomy): Eukaryota > Metazoa > Chordata > Mammalia > Chiroptera > Mormoopidae > Pteronotus > Pteronotus mesoamericanus. Next base: position 25,286,886 of record NW_026555310.1, read on the forward strand.
GGAAGCACCATAGAGTGTCACACTGAATCCTAAATGTTGGCAGCAAAGAGAACAAACTGAACAGAAACTAGCAGGATGTGGAGCTCCAAGAAGGTATCTTTGGGAAAAATAATTAAACCTATAGTTTTTCACTGACTGGGCACAAAATTGCAGTTGAGACATTTAAGAATGTGAGAAGAAATTTGCCATATCTAGAAGGCTAATCAAATTTAGAAATGGTGGAATTTGTCACCAAAATAATGAAAGTTTGAAAAGAAAGGATAAGTAATCATAGTATACCATTCTAAACTTACATGGGAAATAATTTAACAAGGAGTTTTGCCCTTTCGGCTATATTTTAGTCAGTGTCTTGCAAACTTTGTGTGTGTGCTGGGGGCGGAGGTATGGTAAGATTTGATTGAGTGGAAATGGCAGGCTTCCCCTGGTTTTCCAATATCCCATCTCCATTCATCCTACCATAGAAAAAGTCCAATCTTGTCTTTATCGAGGCCAAAACAAAGGCCAGTTTTTGTGTCATATTAAAGCTTAGTCCTTTGAAAGCTGCATGGTCTGCCACACACCCTAGGTGGCTGCTAGACCTGCATTATTGCTACAGAGAGAATGCACAAACAAATGGGATGGGCTGGTGTTATTGAGCAAGAGAGAGAGGCAAGGCTTTGTTAGCTGGGATTATGTTATCTTGAGTTTAGGAAGGACCCGGCACTCTCTTCAAACTAGCCAATCAATTTCCAAGCTTCTGGAGGTTTCTGGTGGGTCTACTCCTTAAACAATTTATTCTCTTTCCACTCTAGACTGACAAGTCTTCTGGTCCCCATCTTGGCTACTATTGTGCATGCCTCATAGAAGCGCCTCCCCCTGTACTATTTTAACTTCTATTGTGTATGCACTTACCTCTCTCTGCTCCCTCTTACAATCGGCAATCCTGTATCAAAGGGTAGGCTGCTCCTTACATGGGGGAATAGAGAGGGCTTAATCCTCTGGACAGGGCAATGCTGCTATCTCCTGAACTGTGTGAAGCAGTAGCATCTTGATTAACCAGGCTTTTATGCTCAGTAGTTGATTCTGCTTAATAATGTCTAATTCCTTTCCACCCTTCTTTTATTAATATCTAGCTATCCACACTAACATATTTCCCTACTGAAAACCTTGGGCCTTTTAATCTTACACAAGTAAATGGATGAAGGTCTCATCTTTCATAGCTGCTACTTGCTGTCAAGGGGCATAGTTCTGCCTATTCCCAGGACCAGAGATTCTTCTTATCTACTAAAGGAAGAAAAAGGTAAAAGGGATGGGGAGATTTCAGGTGAGGGAAAGGGATTCTGCAATGTCTGGGTCAGTCTGCTGTCCCTGGGAGGTAACATATGGGATGTCTTGAAAATGGCATTGTTGAACAAGCTGGCATCCTGTTATATTTTGCAGATGACCAGTTTGACAGGAAAGTTAAAAGACATGGGCCAAAAATGAAGAGAATTGTATCAAATAAAGATCTGGTGAGAGGTAAAACCCTGGTAGTATAGGGATGAACTAACTAATAGTATCCCAGATTAGGTTGGAGTTTCTTTGGACAAATGTATGTCACACTTGTCTGGAATCCTTTTGTTTACCAGACTTAATTCAAATAAAACTGAGGGGAATATTCTAAGCTCCTGACAAGTCAATCCAGCCAAACTGTCAAGCCTCATTTCAGGAGGGTTTCTAAAGTGAAACCTATACTCTGTAAACAAGCAATTAGGTAAATATGGTCATAGGTGTATATCCATGAGCCATGTCTTCTCCTTCTCCTGGCTGGCTCACCAAATGCTGCTGGTAGAAACTGTATTCTTTCACAGGATCATAAGGAAAGCATTTCACATACCCATGTACAGAAGACTGTGGCATGGTAAGATTTATTTGTGTGGAAACAGAAGGCTACCCCACAGTTCCCAATTTCCCATCTCCATCTGTACCACCATTGAAAAAGTCCAATCTTGGCTTCGTGAAGGCCAAAACAAAGGCCAGTGATCAGAATTTCTGTGTGATATTAAAGCTTAGTCCTTTGGAGCCCATGTGGTCTGCTGTGGGCCACAAGCAGCTACTAGAACCACACAGTTACTACAGAAAGAAAGTTCAAATGAATGGGATGAACACATGTCACTGTGTGCTCTTGAAAACTTATAGACCACAGAAATGCAATTGAGGTCTTTAGACAGTCATAAGAACAACTAACATGCGTGTCTGGATACCTAGACTGAAACGTGCACTAGTTTATGTGTATGAATTTCAGAACATTTTAAGTGAAAGTAGAAAGGTGTAATTTCATATTTATGAAATTAAAATAAAATTTCACATACTCTTTTATAGTATAATAATGATGATACTTCATACTTTTAATCAGAAAATCTGAAGCACTCTATAAACTTTAGCAAATTAAGTCTCACAATACCCCATGCAGTAGTTAAGAATAATCATTCATTATATACTCAATAGTTAAAATGAGACATCAAGAGATTAAGTGATTTATCTCAAGATCACACATTCCCTGAGTTCTAAAGAGAAGAGTTGCCTACAACTTTCCATATTTTGCTATAGCTCTCAATCTCTTGCCAATTGTATCACTTTAGAAATTATGCTGTGCTTTCTCTTAGTGTCATTATCAAGGCTGCAGGGTCATCTGGCCACCTTGTTCGTTCATGAAGTTTCTATCTTTCTTTTTCAGAGAATGTAAGGTAAACCCACCTTTATTAAATTCCCTTTAGGGTAATTTCCAATGTCTTTCTCAACAAATTTTTCCAATGGGAACATATTATCAAAATAACACTATATTTAATAATTTATGCTTTCAAAAATCCACTCATTATTAATTAACCAAATACTTATTGTGGTTTTTTATGTCCAACCCTATAGGTTTGATTCCCACCTTCATGGATTTTAGGGTACCAGGAAATAAAATTTTTAAAGGCAATTACAGTGAAGTCAGCCAAAGACAACAAAGAGGTGGCAAAATACTAAATAACCAGGGAAGAACTATGGAGAACAAGACACCTAGATGAGAAGTTACATCATAAAATCATTCTGAAAAGAAATGACTTCAAATCTGGGGTCTGAAGGATGAGTAAAATTTAGCCAAGCAAAACAGACATGTGTGCTTCAGTGAGAAGGAAATATTGGTGTAGCAGCCCAGAGATGAAAAAAACCTGCTGTGTTCTGGAAAATGAAAGACTCCCAACACAACTGCAAACAGAATGAACAAGGGAAGAAGTAGGTAGAAACAAGGCTGTAGAAGTGGAGATATCATATTATACCATGTTAAGGAATTTAGATTTTTCTAAAACAAAGGGCACCCCTGAATGATTTAAAGAAGTCATGTTTGTATTATGAAGTATTGCTCTGGCTGCTGTGTGGGTAGAGTAGGTTAGAAATTGACAAGACTGGACAAAGACAGGAACTGGACAAGTTAGGAATCTAAACTGTGATCCAGGAGAGGGATAATGCTATCTTTTATTGGTGTGACAGTGGAGAAAAATAAATGTATTCAAGTGATATACCAAAGTAAAATCAAAGGTGACTGAATTTTTATGAGGATAAACAAAAAAAGAGAGGAAAGGTAAAGAACATTCCCAACTTTCAAAGAATAAAAAACTACAGAAAAAGAATAAAAAACTACAGAAGAAAATAGATGCCTCTACCTTTAAAATAAAAGTAAAATAAAAAAGTTAACATTATGGAATTCAGAAAGCAAGATGAAATTGAAATGCTAGACAAAAACATAGAGAATGGAAGGGAGGAATATTGGAATTAAAATATTTAAGGCTTAATATTATTTGGGAATACAATATAGAGAGAATAAATAACTTTATACTTAAGTATACATATTGAAAATTTGAAAGGTACCATTAAAATAATGGAAGCATAATGATTAACTGTCAATCCACAGCCTGTATTAGAGACTTTCTAAAACAAAACTCTCTTCTGACTCAGGTTTCCTTCCAACCATGACTCCATTTCTCTCCTGCTCTTTATAGCAAAATCACTAACAGCAAAATCACTAACCTTAGTTCACATAACTAAGGTTCACTTATGATTCTCCCTAGAACTGGTTCACTTGCTCACCTATGATTCTCCTTAGAACTGATTCAAATTAGGATTTTCTTCCCACCACTTTTATCAAAAACTTTAATAAAATCCATTTGCCAAAAGTAATGATCAATTTTCAGTCTCATCTTACAAGTACACTGATTGCATTTGTCATAGTTGATCACTTCCCTCTTCTTGAACCACTTTCATCTATTGGTTTTCTGGACACCATCTCCTCATGTTTTGTTTTGTTTTTTAAACACTGATGGTTTCTACATTATCCTTTGTGATGAATCTCCTTCCTTATACAGATCTTTAAATACTGGGGTACCCCAAATGTATCAGTTATATGTTGCTACAGCAATGTTCATAAAGCACCACCCTAAACCTCACTGTCAATCAGATATAAACACATATCCCATGTATATGCATTTCGGTTGATCTAGTCTGCACTCGGCTCGGTTCACTTGTGCACCTTGGGTTGACCTTGTATCTTCTATTCTGCTTCTGGAACCACAGAGACCTGAGCAAATCTTCTGTGATCAGGGTAGAATGCAAGAGAACTGCAGAAATGTAAACGATTAGGATTGAATCACATATGTTGAAGCAAGTTTCTGGGATGAGCCCAGAATCAGGAAGGGACAGCCCAGTTACATGGAAAAGAATATGGGTAGAGGAAAGGAAACAGACATTTCCTCTGAACCTTCAGGCGTTTCCCATCTTTTGGCATCTCCGGGCGACACTGGAAGAAGAGGTGCCTTGGGCCACATGTTAAATACGTTGAGAAACGTAATCACAAAAAAGTCTCATAAAGTTTTAAGTAAATTTATGATTTTTTGTTGGGCCGATTCACAGCTACCCTGGGCTGCATGCAGGCCATGGGCCACAGGCTGGACACCTTTGCACACAATCAATCAGCCCACCAGGGCTCATTTTTATTCCTCTTTTCTTCTTTGTCTCTAATGACCACTTAAGTGATCCCATATAATTTCACTACTATAAATATTAATTCTATTGTTGACTTCCAAATACAAATTTAAATCACTGTCCCTGAAATACACCATGAACTCCAGACTAACTTATCTAAATTTCATCTGACAGCTCAGTCCACTTGATATACTTCATGTCTACAAAACCAAGCCTTTGATTTTTCCACCCAAACCTGCACATATTTCATTGTTCTCCATCTCTATACATGGCATCATGTTTGACTCACTTGCTCAGGCCAAAAACATTGAAGTTATTCTTGGCTTCTCCCTCTTATAAGCAATATGAACAGATCTCTTTTGACTCCAGTTTGAAAATATGTTCCTTATCTGATGATTACTTACAGGCTCTACTGCTACCCCTTAGGCTGAGGCACCTTCCTCTGTCTTCTGAATGACAATTACTCCAATCCAAAAGATCTCTCTGCTTCTATACTTGCCCTGCCACAGGCTTTTTCCACTTACTACTCAGTGTGATGCTCTTAAAACATACAACATAGCTTTTAATTAACTCCCCTGTGCAAAATCATCAGATGGTTCCCTTTCTTTCATATCTAGACTAAATAGTAACAAGTC
>NW_026555310.1:25297500-25355000 GCF_021234165.1 Pteronotus mesoamericanus
ATTATTTACTTCCCATCCTCACCTCCTTGTAATTCCATTTTATTACTCATTGGAAGCACTGAAAGTCTCATAATGGAGACTTGCCAGATGTTGAATGTAGTGGAACATGCTCCAAGCATATGTATATATTTATGCTTGTGAATATTTGCACATGGAGAAAATAAATAACAGAAAGGATACGTCTCATTCTAGAGGAAAGCTCTGACCAGGTGGATGGGAGCTAATAACATTCACTAGCCCCTGAGCACCTCATCCAGTGATTTGATGCACATCAATCTATGGTGTGAATATACTCAAACTCAGAGCCAGGATGCAGTACAAATGAGTAATTCTTTTTAATAAAGGAATATATCTCTCTCTGTGTATATATATTTATTACAGTGATGATGCTATTCTGTCCAATAACAAATATTTATTGCTCAATGAACAGTATTTGAAAATGGTGAGAATTTAATTATTGCTTTAATTTTCCAATAATAAAGAAAACCACCAAGTCAGTTCACAGTGTGAAGTTCTTAGATCCTGGAAAAATGCTTATGATAGAGATAGGACAAGCCTAATCTGTACTTACCTCTGCTCCAGACAGCAGCAGTGACAATCCTGCCTGCCTTGTCAAGTTTCAAGAACTTGCAATTCTTAATTTAAACACTTGAGAGATCTATGGAGCCTGTCAGTCTGGTTAATTAAGCTCTGTCTTCTTTTACCCCTCCTCCCCACCAAAACAAAATCTGGCTTCTTTTTAAAGGCCACTTAATACTTTATCTACTGATTAAGCAAACAGGTTCTAGCCTAAGTAGAGTGATGTTAGAAGACTTAAGCAGAATAGCTCTTGCTATTAAAGGAACATACATTAAAATCTTCACTCAGAAGTGTCATACATAGGTCAGCTTTAGCATGCTCAGCTTTTATCTTTTTGAACTAACTAAAGAAAACATCAGATAGTCAGCTCAATAAATAATATAAAAGGTATATCTGAATTAGTATATATGTCAATGTTTCATTTTTAATATGAGTATATTTCAATTAGTAATATATGATGCTTCAAAGTTGATAGTATCAGTTCTTTCTCAACCCTAAGAACTGGATGTCTAGCAATCTTTTAGTAGGAGATTTGCAAATGAGGTACTTAGTACCTTATGGGAAAAATAGGATTAGAAGATTAAAGGTCTTGAATAGCTCTATGAAAGTCTATAAATGTTTAAATTTAAATAAAAATTTATATTCACTAATATTGCACAATAAAGCTCACTAAGTAAACAGACTATCAAGTGCCAAATACCAATTCATATATCTTAAATTAATGTTGATAAATACTGTATAGTTAATTTCAACATGCCATGCTTTGATGACCAAATTCACTTTACTATCTCGTTTCACTTCTTTTCCAACAACATACTTATAAATTCTTGGTTCTGTTGCTGATAATTTTTAGAACATCAGACAGTTTCCCCATATTTGTCTTCATCAGTATTTCATGATTCTGTGATTTTAGAATTTGCTTCTTGTGTCCTATTATTGTCCTAGAGACAAGGTGGCCTTCACCCCCCTTCACTCCCTACTTCAGGTGTCTCGGTTCTCTCCAAGAACACAAAGTGATTGCACTAGCTGAGTAACTCCGGGACAAAGCACATTCTATCAAGCTCTCTTAAACATCACAGTTTCTCCTACCTAAAGCATATGACACTATATGTGTGTCCTCTTGCATGACCACCTTAATCCAAAGGCTCTATTTCTAAAAGTCTTATTCTATTTGGCTGTTTGTTATTGATTTTTATCTTGATTCCAGTCTTTCATGATTTTCTAATTATCATCTACAGAAGTAAATGTCAGTTCATAGATTAGAGATTAAAATTCTTCAGAATGGAAGAATTATATAAACTGTAAATCCTATATATCAAATATTCTAGTAAGGTACAAGTGTGATTTGGGATGCATTGTTGGATTCCAGTGATTCTGAAACAACTAAGAGGAATAGTTGTCTTATTTTAAAATCAGAATTATAAGAATCACTCTAGGCAAACCTAATAAAATTTATTGACCAAGATTTTACCCTGATATCCACATTGAATTATTTGCTTCTTTCCTCCACCTTAGCCACTTCCAGATGGCCATGCAAGAAATCAAGATTCACAGAATATGCATGTAATATTTGGAATTTTAACACATGTCTATGTGTACCAGTTTGAAACATGCTCATGATGGGTGGCCAACACAACTCAGACGTTATTACCTTTACGCCTTCTCCAATGTATGCACAGCTATTCTGAGATTTACCTCAGTTCTTAACCTGTTTTCACTGGTCACAGACATTAATAGCTAATTAATATTTAGTAGACAGATGTTAATGTGAGGTATGATGCAATCTTCAGTTACCAAGGGTTCCATCAAATGTTATAATAGCGACACTTAGGTAATTTCTGAGGCTAGACGCAACACAATTTAAATTGGTCCAAGGAAATCACCCACAATGAATTATTTTCTGTACATTTAAAGAATTAACAGATTTCAACACTATTCTTATTTTAAGTTCAGAGAGAGAAAGGACAGAGACAGAGTCAGTTTTATCAGCAAGTACTGTTACTGAACAAAAACGGGGATTAAGCTGCCTGCCTCTACATAAGGCATACCTAGAGGCAGAAGCTGGCAAGAAAGGAAAGACGTTCTTATTTGGATGCTGAACATTCTGGGAGAATGAGGGACTTCCCATCTCAAAGCTCATCTCTTCCACAAAACCCACATAAAACACAGCTATTCACAGCAAATCCAAAACAAAAGGTAGTGCCCAGAGTCCTGCTCCATTTTAAAGTACTGTCCTTTGGAGCCTGAGGTAACTTAGCTTGTTCGCAACTGCTGTCTGGCTACAGGCTCCCTCCTGAAGGCTGCCTGTAGAACCAGTGCTGTTACTGGCCATGCAGCCTCTAGGGTCAAAATGTCCTGTGCTCCTGTACCAGAGAGCACATGAACACGCCAGAAAATGGTCTACCATGTCAACTAGAGAGAGTGAGAGAAGTCTCCCTTCTAGAGGCAATGGGCCATGTGACTGCTAAGGTTACTTGAACCATGGAGAGGACAGGCCAGTGCACTGTATGGATACAGGTCCTGAGCAGGAGAGAGCTTTTCTTTGTACCCTTGGGTTTATATTAGCATTAGGTGTGGGACAGTCCTGGTGCTTTCTCAGAATGATGAATTAACTTCTTGAACTTGTATGCACTTTGGGTTGTCCACTTCCCACTCAATCCCTTCTTTCCCCTGGCTAGACTGATAGGCCTCTTTGGTCCAGCACCTCCTACTGGCACCGTTTAACTTCTATTGCACATGTGCCTGCCTCCCCGTTGTTCCACCCCCAACTCTGATACCAGAAGTGGGTAAGAGGGCCTTTTCCCTCTATCCATTTATCTTGCTAGCCTTGAACACGCTCAGTGTAAGAACCTCCCCCCCAGCCACCATCATGACCAATGGGAAGACTTCTGTTCCACTCTGTCAGCTCCACACCTCCTGTGTTCTAGCCCCGTTATAAAGCAAATTGCCCGCACTAGGGTCCCACCAGCAAAGAGCAACCAAACCAAAAGCATAAATGAAGGGACCCTGAAAACCCTCAATGGCCTCTCAGGCAGTACCAAGGGTGACCTCCCACACAGCCCTGAGGACGACCTCAGCAGGAGGTCATCTGCAGTCAGGAATGTGACCTCCGCATAGTGGGTGAAGCATCTGCAAGTCCTTCATTCAATTAACCGGGCAATGCAACCTCACCCACAGAAGTGAGTCCTTGCCATGGTCCCAGATGGTTTGCAAAGGTATTGTCTGGCTGTATACAGCACCCTCAGTGCTCAAATCTCCGACCTCTGTCCCCAGGGAATATGGCTTGGTTCACAAGTGGCTCCTAGGTTCTATTCTCATGGCCCAGCTCCATGTTCCCCCGTGGCCCCTCCTGTTCCCTGCCCTCAGCTCACTCTCAACAGTCCAGACCGACTGTCTTACTGGTACCAGTACCTAAACTTGCGAGCTCACATGATGGTGATTCCTTGGATGTGATACTATCCTAATGAACAAAAAGGCAATTAGAGTTCCAGCGAGCACATAGAAATTTCATGAAGTATGATGAAAAAGGGGTAAATAATGCATATCCATTGTCTTTTGTCATTTAAAGGGGGAAGTAAACTTTTTTACAACTTCAATATCTGCAGGTGTTTTGACATAATCAACATTCAAATAGGCCTTAAATTTGTGAATCATTTCTAACCAGTAACAGATATCCAGAAGCAACATTTTCACCACATTCTCAAGCCAATTCTAAACCTTATTCCTGAATTCAATTATGTTGAATAAGTACCCAACATTGGTACTAAACTTCTGGTCAAACACACAAAATCATGTTTTTCATTAAACTAGTCATTTTTTTCTTTGATGATTTCCATTTGTCACGTAAGAGTCATATTTGCTATTAAATTATTTATTCCATAATGTTTTATAACATCTATTATTTTCTCACCAATTATTTATTCCATAACATTGTACAACATCTATTATTTTCTCACCAATTATTCTTATGGTTTTCTTATTGGTAATAATGGGCTTTCCCAACTAACACTTCAAATAAGTCTTTGCTTTTTCGCTTATCAAATGATACACTTCAAACTAAAAGACCAAGCATATTCCTGATTAATAAATCTTTGCATGGCCTATGTTAAAATAACTATATATGACCACTCACTCTATTAATGAATAGTTATCTGAGAAGTTTCTCTACTTAAAAAAAATTGAAACAGTGGTAGTAAGGATATTATTACCCACAACATTAGAAAAGCAACGAAAAAAGATTTAAGTAATAAAGATGTTTAATTATCTCACATTGAAAGAAGCCTGGTAAAGCAAATTGAGGTGCAACAACTCAGTGGTGCCATATATGACACAGGATCTTCATACCTTTCTGTTCTATCATCATTAGTGCATTGATCTTTCATGCACATCCTGTTGCCTAGACCTGTAATGACAAGATGGTTGCTGCAGCTCCATGTACAAAACAAGGCAGAAAGAAAGGAAACTATGAAGCAACAAAACCTGTCCCTTTTATTAGACAATTACAAAAATACCAGATCTCTATTTATGCTCCACTGTCTAAAAATATGTAACATAATTATTTCTACTTGTAAGGAAGGCTGAGAAAACAAATATTAATAACCTCTGCTTCTATGTTGACAAAAGAGATCAAAAGTGATGTTGGCCTAGCTAATTACAACACCCTGCCACAGTAGTATTTAAAACAATTTTATAGTTAATCCATCAGAAAAAAATACCGTAAAATTTAAGTACCTTAAGTAGAATTCAATATCATAAAAAAAAAATAACCAATGTATTACATTTGTACTTATTAGCCTACAACTGATGATTTTGCAGCAACGTAAGATTACATTGAGACTTTTCTGGTTTGTATGTGCTACATTAAAGTACTCATTTGTAGAATTTTAAGTGTGCAGATATTTACAGGCTAAAATGGGAAAATGGGAAGGATGATTAAGGAAGAGTTACAAACTTAGCAGTCAATACTAAAATTACCTGGGTTTTAAATGTATGTGAAGGTAGCAGGAAAAGTTTTTATCTAAGACCTTCATAAAAATTAGTTAACCTAGTAGCTTATTTTAACATATCAGTTATCAGTGATGCATTCTAACTGTGTAGACCACATTTGAATGTAAATGTTTTGAAGGTAGTAATTACCACCTAAATTTTGATGATGATGATAACAAATTGCTAATTTAAAACCTGTGCCTCAGTGGATTTTGTAAAGTGGCATTATTTATGTGTGTTAAGATGATATCTTAATAATCTTCATCATTCATACTGGATTATTCTTGATAATTTTATTATTGAGCAGTCCCCTAAATCATTTTGATTTGTATTCAGTAACTTTGAGATCATTCTTGAATACTTTTTCTTGATTTGAGGCAGTTTTTTCACTTGCATTTGACCTAAACCAGGAATCTAAGAGAATCAGTAAAATGGATGTTAGTATTAGAATAACAATATACAAATACAAAAGTAACTTAGGAGAAACTTTCCATGAATAGCATTCAGGGAGTGTTTTTGTGTGCTGGATTTAATTAATTTCAAAATTAGAATAACTGGGTTGCATGGTACTAGTCTGTGATGATACTCAGACCATGATGGAAATGTCCAGATGATAAATAGGAAGAAATTACTATGAGAATGTGTGCATATATTCCTCACCTAGTGATCATTTTCAAATAACCTCATTAATGCTGTTCTTACTCAAATTTATCACTTGAGATTTGAAATAGCCAATCACCAGTCATATGCCTAGCTAAAATGTTAAGCAATCTGAAGAAAAAACTTTCTATATTATTATTTCATACTAAATGTAAACTAAGTTGCATGGGATGACTTCTCTTCAAATTGATGACTTTCATCAACACTTGCAGGATGCAGGTAAAGAAAAGAATTCACCAGAGCTTTTAGTATTTGCTAGGGTACCATATATCATATTATGCTTTAATGAAATGAAGTTCTTTCTACGTTTGTAAACCATTTTGCCTCCTTTGGAGTATTTAACTAATCAGTAAAAGCAAAGTATTTCCTAAGATTTTTCCTGAGAAAATGACTTACAATAATTATATAGAAGAGTGCCAATGTTTTCCTACATAAAAAAATTTTTGACTTTTATTGTTAACTACCCTCATTTAAATCAGGAGACATCTACATCTTCAAAGAACCCCAGGACAAATAGGAACTGTATGGTGATTTTGGAAGAATCTATAAATACAATGGATTTAGGTTATGTCCATCAATGTACACTACCAAAGAGTAAGTACTTACAGTTGAGACTCAGAATATAAATAGAAGATCTACATTTGAAATAGGAATAAAGGGACTTAGATGTGGGTAGAAAGTTCCTAGGGTGAGAGCATCAAATGATTGGAAACCACATGGACAGTAATGAAAAAGCAGGTACGAGTATAGAACGAGAGGAAAAGGTCAAAATTCTTTGAAGGGAAGAGTTAATACTAATAATGGACTAGTGATAATCCTTCACTTTAGAAGACTTACTGGAGGAAAGTGAACAATGCACATGGTGAAGATATGCAGATTTATGTGTTCAGAAATCTCTGTATTCTAAACTACTCTCTATGTAATATAATGAAGTTGTATTTTGAAATCCTATCCTTGCCTTTTTTCATGAATTTGTATTTTCTTTATTGGTTTTCTTCTAAAATAATTTTTAGAAAACCCAAACTTTGTTTTATTGACCTGACACTCAGGCCAGGAAAAGTAATGCAAGGTAACCTAAATTTTAGGTATATTGTATATATTATTTAGAGAGTAGGGTAAAATAGTTTAAGCAGAAAGTTATAGTCAAGGAAAGGCAACAAAGAGGAAAATTAAACAAAAGTGTATAAATAAAATACCCTAATGTCTGGCAAAATAATAACAAATAAAAATTAAACAATAAGAACAGTGAGAGTTGCTGGTTCCCTACTTAAACTCTTAAATTCTTCTGTTAAGCTTGGAAAGAAAAGGTCTTTTAAGGAAGAACTTAGGGCATAAACACACAAAATTTTGACTTTACAAGTGTCTAAAGAACACAGAAAGAAGAGAGCAATAAATCAAATTCATCCCAATAGTGATTTTTAAACAGGTCGCTGAGATCTAATTGATACAATAACCTATCTAGTTAAATTTTCAATGTTATAAGTTTTGACAAATGTTTATACCTGAGAAACCATCATCACAATCAAGAAAGTGAACATATCTACCATTCCTCGCGCTTCTTGATAATCACTCCCTCTCAGCCTTTCTTACCCTCAGTTATCATGCATATGCTTTCTGTCATAACAGATCGATTTTCATCTCTTGGAATTTTTTTATAAATGAAATAATATATAGTAGTAGACACTGTTTTTTGTTTGGCTTTTTTTACTCAGCATAATTATTTTGTAATTCATCCACCCTGTTTCATGTGTTTATCCCTTTTCACTGTTCAATATAATATCATTGTATGGATATATTACAAGTTGTTTATCCATTCACTTATTGATAAGTATTTTGTTAGTTTCCAGTTTGGACCTGTTATATAGAGATCTGCCATGAACATTCTGTATAAGTATCTGTTTGGACATAGGTTTTTATTCCTCTAGGAGTAAAATGACTGATTCATAGAGACAGTAAAATGACTGATTCATAGAGACAGTATGCCATACTGTTTTCCACAGTGATTATACCATTTTACATTCTCACCAGTATGAATGAGAATTACAGTTGTTTCATAGGCCCATCAGGGCTTGGTATGGTCAGTCCTTTTAATGTTAGCCATTTGAATGAATGTAGCAATACTGATTCCACTTTTAATGTGCATTTCTTAGTAAATAATGATGTTAAGCATCTTTTCAAATGCTTATTTGTCGTCTTTATATTTTCTTTGGTAAAGTATTCATTCTACCTTTTTTCAAACTTTGGGGTTATTTATATTCTTATTATTGAGTTGTTAGAGTTCTCTGTCTCACAGCTGCATACCAGCTCTAGATACAATTTCTTTATCAGATAGGGGTTTTCCAAGTATTTTCTCCCAACCTCTGGCTTATCTTTTCAGATGTTTAACAGTGTCTTAAAGAGCTGCTATTTTTCACTGTGATGAAGTTGAATTTATCATAATTTTTCTTTAATGAATTGTTCTCTTGTTACTGTATTTAAGAAATATTTGCCTAACACAAAGTAAAAAAATAACTTCTCATTTTCTTCTAAAGGTTTTGTACTTTTATATTTAGGCTCATAATTCTTTTTAAGTTGATTTTTGTATATGGCACCAACTATGGATTATAGTGCATGTTTTTGCATACAAATACGCAATTTTTCTGTACCAATTTGTCTTTGCATTCCTGTCATAAAATTAGCTCATTTTATATGTATGTGTCTATTAATAGATTTCTTATTCTGTTTCATTGATCTACTTATCATTATATCACTACAATGACATCTCAATTATGGTATCTTTGTAAAAAGCCTTGAAATCAAGTAATGTTAGGCGTCCAAGTTTAATTTTCCTTTTATATTTGTTTATATAATTAAATGTCATTTTTATTGCCACTTAAACTTTAAAATCAGCTGTCACCTTCTACAAAAACATGTGTTTATATCTTAATTGGGCATTGAACCAACAGATCAATTTGGGAAAAATTAAAATCTTAACAATATTGTGTCTCCTACCCCATGAATATATTTTTCCAATTATTTAATTCTTTAATTTCTGTCAACAGTGTTTTATAGTTTTAAATGTTCAGGTTGCGCTTCTTTTTTCAGGTTCACTCTTAAGTTTGTCAAATATTTTATCTGCGTCTGTTAAGAGAGAAATCAGATTTTTCTTTTTCAACTTGTTAATCTATCATAGGGTGAATTGCATTGATTATGTTGATTATTTCCAAATGTTGAATCATTCCTGAAGTAAAACCCATTTGGTCAGGAGGTATTTATCTTCTTAAATAATGTTGAAGTTGGCTTGCTAAAATTTTGTTTAGAATATTCACATCTATGTTCATAAAAATATTGTTCTGTACTTTTCTTTTTGTAATCTCTTTTGTTTGGGCCTGGAAATTTTTTGTGGCAAAGCTTTTAAATATAATTTCAAATTCTTAGTAGATATATAATTTTTAAATTTATTTTTAGTTAAATTTAACAGTATTCTTCAAGGAATTTTCCATTTTATATGGTTAAATTTGTTGGCATAGTTATTCAAAATATCTCCTATGTATATTTTAATTTATGTATAATCTGCATTGATGCCACCTTTCTCATTCCTGATATTAGTAATTTGTGTCTTCTCTCTTTTACTCATGACCAGTATGGGTATAAGTTTATTAATTTTATTGATCTTCTTATATCAGTTTTTGGTTTAATTGATTTTCTCTTTTGTTTTTCTGGGTTTTTTTCTAATTTTACCATCTTCCATTTTGATATTTATAACTTTATATTTTTCTTTGCTTATTTTGTGTTTATTTATATTTTTCTTCTAATTTTGGGGATTTTTTTAGAGTTTTTTAAAGTAGAGATGAGATCTTTGGGTTGAAACTTCTTTAATGCAGGTACTTCGGCTATTAATTCCCCTCAAATACTGCTTTAGAGGAATTGCAAAAATTTTGATATGTGGTCTGTTCATTTCAATTTATTTAAAATACTTTCTGCCCTGGCTGGCGTGGCTCAGTGGATTGAGTGCTGGCTTGCAAGTCAAAAGGTTGCTGGTTTGATTCCCAGTCAGGTCACATTCCTGGGTTGCAGGACAGGTCCCCAGTTGGGAGCATGTGAGAAGTAACCAATATATATACATCTCTCCCTTTCTTTCTCCCTCCTTCTTTTCTCTCTAAAAATAAATAAATAAAATATTTTTTAAAATAAAATAAATACTTTCTAATTTCCTCTTGATTTCTTCTCAATGGTAATTTAAAAGTGAGTGGCACTAGTTCCCCCATCCATGGTTTTGCTTTCTGTAGTTTCACTTACCTGTGTTCAACTGTGACCCAAAAGTATTAAATACAAAATTCCAGAAATAAATACTTCATAAAGTTTATATTGACCTTCACTTTGAGTACCATGGTGAAATCTGTCCAACTCTGTCCCACCTGAGATGTGAACCATTCCTTTGTGCAGTGTAGTCACCCTGTAGATGCTCTTGGCCCCTTAGTTGCTTAGTAGCAATTTCAGTTATCAGATCAACTGTCATGGCATCTCAGTGCTTGCTTACATTAAAAAAATTCTTATTTTGCTTAATAATGACCCCCAAATGCAAGAGTAGTGATTCTGGCAATTTGGATATAATTTAGATTGAGATTCTGTAACCTGCTTCCTTTAGGTAAAAAAAAGTATATGTGTATAGGAAAAAAAGAGTTATACAGAGGGTTTGGTACTACCCATGGTTTCAGGCCTCCATGGGGGTCTTGGAATATATTCCCCATGGATAAGGCAGGGGGAGACTACAGTATTTAGTGTTTTTGTTAGTAAATTCTCTTTTACAAAAAGATTTAAACAATAAAAAGGCAATGTTATATGTTTACCCTTATGGTTACCACTTTGGGATATTCTTCATTTGCATAGATCCATATCTTTATCATGTATTATTTTTCTTCTGCCTGAAATACTTTGAGATTTCTTACAAGTCTGGTAAATTTGTTCTGCCTTTTTACGTCTACAAAAATCTTTATTTTGTCTTTATTTTTTAAATATATGTTTGTTGGGCATAGAAGTTAAGTTGGTACTTCAAAATGTGGTTCTTCTTTTCTTACTTGCATTGTTTCTGATGAGAAACTTCTGTCTTTGTCTTTGCTTTCCTGTATATAACATGTCTTTTTTCCCCTGATTTTAAGATTTATCTTTTATTACCAGTTTTAAGCAATTTGATTTTGATGTTCTTTTGTGTAGCTTTCTTTACATTTTGTGTTTGGAATTTATTGAACTTTTAGACCTATGTGTTTATGGTCTTAATCAAATTTGGGAAATTACTGTGCATGATTTCTTCAAATATTTTTTTTTCTTTTTGGAACTCAATTACATATTCAATATAGTACTTAAAGTTGTTATTCATGTCATTGATGACTCTTTTTTAAATATTTTATTTTTATTATATTTTTCCATTACCATTTCTCTTTTATATCCTCTTCCACCTCTACCCACCTCATCTACCAACCCTGTAATCATTACATTGTTGTCCATGTCCATGAGACCATTTTCATCTATGTTCAATCCTTCCACCCCAACCCATCCCCAAGCTGTCAGCCTACCCTCTGTGAGTCGATCTCCATTTTGTTTGTTACTTCAGTTTGTTCAAATTATAGTTTCTTGTTTTATTATGTTGTTTCTATTGTTATGTCTCTCGCTTGCTAATGTTTTCTTTAATTTTCAATCTGCTACTAACTTCATGAGTTTATTGTTTACCTCAAAGTTTCTATTTCTAGAATTTTGATTTCTATATCTTTACTTAACTTTTGGAGCACATAGAATACATCTAGAATAGTTGCTTTAATATCCTTGTCTGCTAATTCTAACATTTATGTCAGTTCTGGGTCAGCTGCAAATAAGTGGTTTTGCTCTTTGTTATGTGTCTTATTTTTTGTTTATTTTTCACTCCTCTAATTTTTGATTGGATACTACATATTGTGAATTTTACATTTTAGGGTATTAGATATTTTATATTCCTATAAATATTCTTGAACTGTCTTCCAGAATACAGATAAGTTATTTAGAAATAGCTTGGTACCATGGGTTCTGGCTTTTAAGAATTGCTTGGTGAGACAAAAGCAATGTTTACTTTGGGTTTAATTACTACCCAATACAGAGACAAGACCTTTCTGAGTACTCTAGTCATTGTTATAAAGTTCTTAGTCTGCTGACGTGTATAGTCCCTCTTCCCAGTCCTGTGTGAACACAAGATGCTCTTCCTTCTAATTATTTTGAGTGGTTCTTTTCTTGGCCTTCTCTACATTGACTTGAAAATTTAAAGTACATTTATTATATCCAAAACTATTAAGAGGAACCTTGTAAAATAAAGAGTCCCCAACCTATTACCACCAGCCCGTCCTCTAACATTTGTGAAACACACATGCTATTTATCTCAATAATGTAAGTTCTATATATACCTAACATAGTCCTAAAAATACATAAATACACTGTGTTCTACCTTCTTACTTGGACAAATATACCTCATAAAAGTCTGGAAGTTCAGGTTCTAATGTAGAATTTTCAAAGTTCTCAGATTTCCTTGCAGGGATACATGGCTGAATGAGGAAGACAAGCTCTCAGTCCTTCAGTTCTGCTCACTTGTCTTTCTTTTCCAGCCTCCTATCCACATCTGTTTTAACTCTTGACTTTGTCCTATACCTTGAAGAGTTTCATGCACATTTTTTCTGAATACAACCCACATCTACACTCTGTCAATACCCTCTGCAGACAGTAACTTTGGTCATTCTTTAGAGCTGCCTCAAATAAGGAGTGCAAACTGTTCTTGGAAGTTTGGACCCAGGAAGTGGGGCTTTCAGGACATGGAAATAGAGCTAAGGCAATTTGGGCAGGGAATTCCAAGGACTTAAGTATGCAGAGCATGGTATAGAAGGGTGGGTACAGGGCACATATAGGCCCGGGCCCTCAAAACTGTTCGTTCATTATTTTACAACGGGACCCTCTTGCTTATATGTGAAAACATTATTTCTCACGATTAGGGTACAACATCTTTATGTATTTTCTTTTAGAGTTTATATATTTGAATAACCCAGTTAGTATAATTATATTACTTATAATATAAACAGTATATAATATTTCAACATTATATATACATACATATACATATGGTATGTTAAAATACTTACATACTTTTGTATAACCCAGTAAGTAATACTTATAAGCCTTGACTGTCAATTATTTCATGATAATTTGCAAAATTAGCCAAGTCATAAAGACTGAATTAACATTTCTCCTTTTTTCATGGCTTTTTAAATAAATATTTTGTTATTAATCAAATCAGCTGAATAGTATATTCAATTCAATGCTCTTTACTTTGTTCCTAAAGATATTAGAAACACAACTGAAAAACGAGTCCAAAATTACAAATTAATGCTGATTAATTGTTTATCAAGAGGAAGGAAGGCTGGCAATGAAACATGATAATTAGTTACAATATAACCAGAGACAGGAGTGAGGGGAACTGCTATTTCTGCCTCTGTGTATCATTTTGGGAAAAAAGAAATTCCAGGCAAGATATTACTTTCACTCCAACATCAGCCTTCAATATTCTCTCTGCTTAAAACAATCTGAAAACATCCATTCTACCTTTGGGGCCATGTATACATCTTCATTTCTAAGATATGCTTATGTTGAAACAACAATCATATTCCTACAATATGAGAGTCCGAAGTGGAGATTAAAATATGTGAAGAAACTATTACCATCCATGTCCTTGCTGACGGGTGCTCAACACTGAGACAAGCCCTCTTCCAGTCAGCGCCTCGATTCTTCTTAAGTAAAGTGGGAGGGCTTGCCCTCCAGCTCTAAAATGTTAAGAATATGTGACATCATGATAGTGGGTCAACTGCTTTCCACTAGAAGTTTTTACTGTCTCTCATTAACAGAAGCTTAGCTTCCATGCTAAAAATCAATGATTTATTTCTAAAGTATTTATCATCTTGACTATAATATTTGCATAGCAATTTCAACTACAGTCTTAAATATAAGTAATTTGTATTTTAGAGAATGGTGAGTTTCAGGAAGTTTTACCTTTAGTAAAAAACATTGTAAAAGCTTCACTTGGATAACATGTAGACTTTTAGAGGTTCTCAGCTGCCTTGAATGCACTGAATGTAAAGAGATGGGAAGAAGGGAGGCACTTTAGTTACTTTCCATAAAGGAACCAAAATGGAGACAGCACAGTTTAAAGAGAGGCTAATTGTATTCTTTGTTTAGTTTTATTTTGGACCAAACTTCTCACTGCATCAGGTTTTAGAGACTTGTCTGAGTAGCTTATATTAACAATGGTCACATCTTTTTTTTTGGCTCTACATGTCAAAATATCATCCCTTCTTTAACAAGTATGCATTAGTCACATTACATAACCTATTTGAAGTAGCAAACATAATGTGTTTTTCTCCTTTTCCTTAATTAGTCTTGTTTCATAAGCATTAGGTTCCTTCTCTTCTGCTCCTCAAAAAAGTTGCCTAATGGCAAAGCATTTTAATCTTTTCTAGTTAAGTAATTTGTGGTTTTAAGTTTAGCTTTCTGGCCTCTTTATTTATCATTGCCAAACTCAGCTCCCCTTATTGCTAAAAAAGTTTTCTAATGTTTCATTTTTCCATCTTCCTTAAAAATAACAGTATTGCTCTATAAAGCAGCTAATGTTCTCACTGGGCAAATGGAAAGAATCCCACATCACCCCAAAACACATTCTTCCCAACAGAAAATGAAAAATGTATTCTAAGCATTGTTACACCATATCCCTAGGAGTGATGTCCTTTAAATGGATTCTACAGCTTTCATACAGCCACCTGCCATTTTTGCTTTATTGCAGTCAGAAGGTTTAAAGGCATTGCTTTTAAATATTTTGAAAGATTTTCATTGATAAGAAAAGGCAGTAAAAGCACTTTTAAGTGAAGAGTAACACACACATCACAAATCAGGCATTTTGATACCATCTAAGTTCACACCATATGATATAAGGAACTCCAGCAATTGAGGTTTAGCTGGGATTCTAAACTGTGTAGAAAGAACATGGGGAAATTCAGCGTTGTTATAGTTATTGACTAGGTCATGGGTTGTGTTGTATGTGTATGTGTGTATGTGGAATAGATACATATCTGTATGTGTAGCGGGTTCTCTCTGCTTAAAACAATCTGAAGAGGGAGTGATTTATATTCAAAACAGCTAGACATAGCTTAGTTGCATTATGATACTAAAAAATAAACCAGGAAAAATTAGAAATGTTTGTTAATTAAAGAATATTTCTCCTTTTTGAGGGATGGCATTTATTAACTATTCACTTACAGTGTACTAGTAAAATGAATTATTTTGCCTTTCAAAAAGAGACTGTTTTATGGTCGCCGTTCTATTTCTCTTGGTCAAAAAGGCCACAGAAATAGATACCAACAAGCTCTGAATGTAGGCATAGAGCAACAGCAAAGATTACTGTCTAAAGATCAAATAGGAGAGAACGGGATTTGAAATCAAAGACTTGCCATTGATCAAGCCGTTAGTAGTCTAGGACAAGGGTTTACACACATCTTCTCATTTTCCTTCTGGGTCTGAATGCAGCATGAGCTAAAATAGAATGCTGCCACAGTGGCAGGGTGGGGGAGAGGGCCGGCCATATGCACGCAGTCACCTATGCACCTGGCCTCTTGCGCTCCAGTGTTTTCTCCAAAGGGAAGGAAGGAGAATCGAGCCGTTAAAGTTTCACCTGGTTCCAATAGTCCTGATCAGTGTAGCTGTACTTTGTAGGAATATGTTAAAGTAGAAAAAGAGTTCCTATTGGATTTAGTGACGTTGATTACCTCTGACTTCAAATATAAAGGCAAGTTGTTGTTTTTTTTTCCCTCTGATCCTTTCTGTTCTCTTCACAGGGGGTTGGATGAAGGAGGAAAAGAGAACCCATTTAAAAATTGTGCAATATATGTGGAAGGATGGTGAGACAAAATGTGTATTATACAGGAAGTTAAAATTGGCAGAGTTTGGAATAGTAATATGTCATGGTTCCGGAACAATAAATGTATTCCTTCTGATTTTCATAAAAATGTTTTCTGAATAATTATTTGATTTCCAGCAATTATATATTCATATAATCAAGATTATGTTGATCAGGAAGATGATACAGTGGAGGCAGGGTATTCATTAAAGAATGTAATTTGTGGGGAAATTAAAATTCTTAATTTTAGGTAGATGTCCAGTGCCCTGCTTTTCCTTACAATGGGAAAAAAAAACAAAACAATATCATAAATACAGCACACTAATGTGGAAAGATTAAAATATATTTTATCTATGGAGAAGGGACATTAATTTTTATCTTTAAAATATTGTGTTGGCAAGTTTATCTTTCCCTAGAATATTTAGAGGAAAAGGGAAGTAGCAACCACATTCTTTAAACACAGCCATAGGCCAGCTCTGCAAATGACTAACTCCAATGTAAAAACACTCTCAAAGTTCTAAATGAGATGTCCCTGCGGTAATAAAGAGGGGACATTTTACAGTATGACAGTATGTAAGACAGCATTGTCAGCTGTAGTTTATTTAAAGCACGAGGCCCGTAACAGGAAAATAATGACTTTAATAAAATTTACTATTGACTTTGTAGGCTAAAATCTTTCTGTCATCAGGAATACAGAAAAACAACCTGTCTGAAAACCCTTCAGTTAAATATATTCCTTTAATATTTCAAAGCAACTTGATTTTTTTTAATATACACGCTACTTCAAAAGACACTGTAGTAGAGTGGAAATTAGTATTTTTAATAGAAAGTTTGGTATTGCTTACATAAGGAAAAAATCGGTAATGACCTATGACTCTGCCCACTGAAAGAAACATTTGAGAAAACTGCAAAAGCAGTTAATGCAATTCCTTGAAATGCTGTATGAAGCTGTGTCACAAATGAATGATTTATAAATTACCCAATGTCCTTCTCATCTGAAAGATATCTTTTAATCATGCGGTATAGATTCTCAGTAAGAACGCCAAAGAGCTTGCTGGATATACATGAAAGTCTACACTCTACAGCATGTTAAAAGGTTGGGGTCACTTCTGAAAATAGGCAAAAGTGGGAAAACATATGGCCTGATTTTACTCTCCAGCCAATTTGATTAAATGTGGTATAGATTGCTTGTAGTGTGTAAGAGAGGTCATGCCCATTATATGAAAAGCTGGAGAAATTTCATTTCTTTAATGTTTTACATAGTTAAAATAAACTGTGGTAAAAAGTTTCCCAACAGTGTATGACAGCTCAATTTAGAGGTGAAGCCTTTTAATAAAACCTCATGAAATGAATACTTTGGTTTATGCACTCTGTTTGTGTTTCCCACTGGAGTGCTTAGCATTATGAAGCTGTGGTTACTTGCTTTACTACTGCAGAATAACATCATGAAAGGAGAGACCAGAGCTTTGTATCAGAAAATATCCAGAGTGAGTAAAAATGCTGATGGAGAAACCTTAATTTAGAGCTAAACTGCTTTCCTATTTGCTTTTAACATGCTATTGTGAAGTATATTGGCTTGAATTACAGGATATTATTTAAACAAAGGGAAAAATCCGCAGGGGGTTTTACACATTAACCTATAGCTTATTTAAAGGGAAATTATGAACCTCAGAATTATATACTAGTAATCTTTTCTAAGCTTTAATAAGAACTTTAAACTGAAGTATGCTTTTCTGAATTAAGTATATATGCCGGTATTCCTTGGAAGAGGGAAAAGGCAATGGAAAGAATAAAAAGCAGGTCATTTGTATACAGATTCTGGCACCAGCACTCCATATGGAGACAGAATTCTTTTTCAATACCATCTAGGATCTCAAAAACAATTCTTAGGGGACCTAGTATGGTGCCTTAAACCAATTAAATGGTCAATATATTCACATTAGCAGACACAACTCTTCTCAAGAGCAGTATTAATTCTGATCCTCTTTCTTTCCAGTTGTGTGCTCTGGCTCTCTCTGGAACTGCCTCTAACGTGAGGGAGGCGATCAGGGAAGCTGGGTTGTTGCTCCATTGACTGTTTGGATCCTGACCTCTTCTGGACTTCCTGAATATCTGGCCTGACTGCAGCTACTGTAAGATTTCACTAGATATGTTATATTACACATACGAATGTAAGGAGTGTGGCATGCAAATATATGTAAGTTGTGTGGATGCTTATGCAATTATGAGTCCCCAGAATTTCCAGAGAAATATGGCCAAGCTACAAAATGCATCAGTTGATTTCGACAGTGTATGTTGCTATGTAAGATACCATGTCCTGAGATATGTGACTTCTGTTCCCTCCTTGCATATTAACTTCCTAATTGTACCGTGTGGGAGCTAGTACTCATGATTTGGTTTTTTTCTTGGAAAGTTTTTAATGAATGTAAGTTGATAGCGAAACTACTATGAGGAAAACAACTATATGTGCCTGTACCTTAGCTACTCTGGAAATGTCAGGTGGACTGATTCTTAACTATGCCAGTTTATCCAGGAGATGTGTAGGTGACATCTGAGAGACTGTCTCTGGTCATAAATATTATTAAGAAAGTTGTTTGATGGAAATAAAAGGCGAATGTGTTGCTTTTCAAGGGTTTCAGGTCTTTGTCTCTGGGATGATGAAAGAGTACATTGAAAGCTTCTAAGAGTTGTTCTCTATTAGTCTTCCAAGATTTCTTGTTTCCAGATTTCCACTTACGGTAAAATAATGTAATGATGCTGCTCTCCCCTCAATTAATCTCTAATTTGATTACTTTTTCCTACTTAAGTATCATTTTAGACTCCTTGAAGCAACAACAACAAAAGAATTTCTAACTTGACTGCATTAATAATGACCAAGAAAAGCTTTTGCCTCGTTCATTCCTTCAACAAATATTTATTGTGTTCTAGTTCTTAGGAACAGGTGAGAACAGTGACCAAAACAAAGCCTCGACCCCAGAGGAACTTATTGTCTAGTGAAGAAACAAACAAAGAACAGATAAATAAGTTAATGCATGTTTCCAGTAGTGAAAATGCAATGGGAAAAAAAAGTAAAACAAGATAAGGAAAATGGAGGAGATGGATAGAAGGCAGAAAGCAAAAACTGAGAAAATAGCAGAGAAAGTTAGGGTATGGTGCACATATCCTTCACATGGGGCAATGTGATGGGGTGAGGGAAAACAAGCTGCCACCTGATCCAACAGATATTTCACTTGGTCAAAAAGAGAGAAATTAACCCACCCATAAGATCCTAAAAGGAAAATCCCAAAAATGCCAAAAGATTTGTCTATGTAAAAACAGATTGTTTTAAAAAATAAAATTTGTTTTCAATCTAACCATTAATCATAGGAAGTGGTTGGGTTATGAAGGGCATTGGCACATCAAAAGAATAGGGTTTTTAAAATACCTATTATAGTTGTAGAGATAAATGGCCCTGGCACAATACTCAAATGTTATTGTAATAGATTTTGCTAAAAAGAATACATTGCTAACCATATTACCAATCCATAACATTTAAATATTGAACAACCCGAAGCCCAGCTGCTTTGCAGTGAATTAAAAGCACTAGAGGGGACTGAGAGTAAGACCTCTAAGTGACCACTCTGGGAAAACATATTTTGTTTCCTCGCTTCCACTTTCCACATGACTTTATATGTTGAAATAAGTCTTTAGATTTTGGAGGATCAAGGCGAAACAAGCATAGAGGCATGCTTTATTTGTCTACCACATCTTTACCCTGGAATATTTATAATTGGGGTTAAGTTTGGTTTACACACTTGATGTGTTTAAAGAAGAGAAAAGAACTTGTTCAATATAACCCAAAAATATTTTTAAAATACTAGCTAGTATCCAGGGAAACTAAGGCACTTGCCTGCTTTCAAAAAGCATATGACCAATGACTGTGCATGCAATCACTACTTGCTCTCGAGACAAAAGCAGATAATATTGCCGTGGCATCTCTCAGCCAATATTGGAAACAGTAAAATCACAACACTAAACGGAAAAGGAAACATTCATATAAAACTTTTAATAGGAAAAAAGTTATTTCTTTACTAGAAAAGAGTTTATTTCTATCTCACACATTTTTATAATGCAAATTTTGCCTATATGTTTTGAATTACCTAATTTAATAGACATTAATGCATTTTGATATCCTCTGATACTAGTTTGTTTCATAACTAAAGAAAAAGTCAAAAAATACAGTCCAAACCTAAAAATCTTTTTATAACACTAACACTAATAATACCTAATATATATTTGGTTAATTGTTAAGTAGGTTTTTTAAAAGTCTACACTGCCTCTATAAACCATTATTATCTCTACTTTTCAGGTGAAATGATGAGAGATTAGAAAGGTTAAGTATTGTGTACTAGGTCACATAGCCAGTGAAAAACATCACTGAGATTGGAACCAGGTCTCTAACTTGAAATGGTACTTTTTAACCAATAACTATCTTACCTGTGGTCATATAAATTAATTAGTATTAACATTTCAAAGTTAAATTTTCTTACCTTCATTAGCAGTGAAGTTGGATTTTCATGAATGAACAGCTAGCCTATTTACCCATATAAAAATAGTAATCATATTTTAGTCTAAATGTAAATACTTCAATTAGAGATTTTGCTTAGATTATTTATTGCTAAACTATTTTTAAAAAGCAGATAAGAGGCTAGCATTTTTTTATGGAGGTAGTGCCTCATACTGGGGAGCATTTTGGAAATATGTAAGGGTGATTTTGTCACAGTGATGTCGCAAGGGGATAATACTTGCATTTGATGAATGGAAACCAGTATACTGCAAGCCTTGAAATTGAGTAGAATAGAAAAACACAATGAAATGTTATACCCTTACATTTTTCTCAAATTTTAAATGTATCATCATAAGTCCATATAGTGAAAAATACTATAATTGCGTGAGCTTACAACTTGTCATCACTTGACCTGTGCATAGTTTTTATATAGACAGGATTTTCCAGATATATAAGTATGGTGAAAAACTATGGAATATTCTACCTTTTTAGTTTAGAATTTCATCAAAAATTGTTTGCCATATTTGAGAATTATGTCACCTATGACTAGACACTTATTATACTTGAGTCGGCAGTCTTTATTTATGCCACTCTTCTTTGGTAACTGTCACAGATAATCATAAAATAAAAAATAATTAAGGTTCATTTAAACCATGTATTATTGAGCTGGCCCCAATAAGCCCCCAACCTCGTACCCCTTGCTAAGTAGGCCTGGGCCCAGCACTAGCAGAATCCAGCCTAGATTCACAACTTGGATTCTCCTGGGAACCTCCAAGTCCTAGCACATGTATCAGCCATCTCAGATTGTCTATAGCTCATGAAAATCAGACCCAGGCAGAACACAGGTAGGAGCTGACCTTACCCTGCACCACCTGGGAAACCCCAAAGCTAGCACACCCAATGGACGAGCTACACACAGTGGTGGAGCACCAACACCCTGCCTTTGCACAGCTGATCTTCCACAGAAGGCGGATGGTGGTGGTGGTGGTGGTGGTGGTGGTGGTGGTGGTGGTGGTGGTTATGGTCGGTAGTCACAGCCAGTTCTTGCAGCTGATTGGCCTGGGTAAATCCCTCCCATTGACCTGCCAACAGCAGTCAAAGCTCTACTACTAGTGGAGGGTATACTCAGCACACAGAGAGAAAGCACTCAAGTACCCAGTTAGGGTGATAGAGAAGGCTGTCCTACTGGACCCTACAGGACACCTACTACATTAAGCCACACTCCAAAGACAGAGACTCATAGCAGCATTACCTAATACATAAAAACAAACACAGGGAGGCTGCCAAAATGAGGAGACAAAGAAACATGCCCCAAGTGAAAGGACAGATCAAAACTCCAGAAAAAGAGCTAAACAAAATGAAGATAAGCAACCTATCAGATGCAAAGTTCTAAACACTCATTATAAGGATGTTCAAGGAACTTAGTGAATAACTCAGCAGCACAAAGATCCAGTCAGAAATGAAAGATACACTAATTGAAATAAAGAACAATTTACAGAGAAACAACAGTAGAGTGGATGAAGACAAGACTCAAATCATTGATTTGGAACATAAGGAAGGAAAAAAATAACCAATCAGAACAACAGGAAGAAAAAAGAATCCAAAAAAACAAGGATAGTGTAAGCAGCCTCTGGGACAACTGCAAGTGTTCCAACATTTGCATCATAGGGGTGCAGAAAAAGAAAAAAAGCAAAAAAAAAAAAAAAAAAAAGGAAATATACTTGAAAAAATAATGAGAGAAAACTTCCTTAATTTAGTGAAGGAAATATACATGCAAGTCCAAGAAGCACAGAAAGTCTTTATCAAAGGGCAGATAAAGAGCTTCCAAGACAAAAAAACTAAAAGAGTTCATCATCACCAAACCATTATTATATGAAATGTTAAAGGGACTTATTTAAGAAAAAGAAGATCAAAACTATAAGCAATAAAATGGCAATAAATGTATATCTATCAACAACTGAATCTAAAAAACAAAGTAAGCAAACAAGAACAGACAGAATCATGGATAGGGAGAGTGTTTTGATGGTTCCCAGATGGGAGGGAGTTGTGGGGAAATGGGTGAGAAGGTGATGGAATTAAGAAGTACAAATAGTGACAGAACAGTCATGAGGATGTAAAGTACAGTATAGGGAATAGACTAGCCAAAGAACTTACACACATAATCCATGGACATGAACAAAGATGTGGTGATTGTCTGAGGGAGCAGGGGTTGCTGGGTGGATGGGGCAAAAAGGGGGGAATGGGACAAATGTAATAACACAATAATATATAATTTTTAAAAAGGGAAGCATAAAAAAACTTCCAGATGACTCTAACATGCAACCAATTTATAAACCATATGCTCAATCTAAAAAAAAAGAAAAACATGTATTATTAAATACCCAAAATATATTACATAGAAGTCATGCACTAATAAAGTTTATAAACATGTATATAGTTCACATTTAGATTCATTTATTGCTCAATGATTAGAAACATTGTGAAAATTATGTATTGGATTTATTTATTTACTCTTGTGTGGCCAGGTTTCCAACTCATTCCGATACTGTCCATAGAGTTCTACCACACAATTATAGCTTCATCTTATATTACTTTTCTCATGTCAGTCCATCCTTTATCCCCTATCTCCTATCAAAGGCTAGGGTTTCAAAGGTCTGTTTAAGTATTAGAGTCTGACTGTATGTCTTGACATGTGATGGAAATTCAAGGTAAATTAAGTAAGGTAAATTCAAGGCTCTGTGTAATTCTTTCATATTATTCCATCCTGTTTTTTAAAGCATGTTTTTATAATAGCATCATATTTCTATATTTTAGAAGGATGCTCCGCCTGCATAAATTAAGTTTATTACCAACTTTCTATTATAGAAAAATAAACTTTGATTATTAGTTCTTACCCTTTTATTTTAATTTCAGTATCCATATGGATGTTCTGCTCTTTTATTTCCCTTTATTTCCTGCACAGACCAGCATTTTAAAATATCTATTATAGAAAGGAGATGTCAACTTCAATAAGATAGAACCACTGTGCTAAACTCAAAAGAAAAAGAAAATAGGTAGTTAATATTTAAGGCACTTATTATAACAAACACTTGTTAAATTTCAGTTTTCAACTATTGATGTGGAGGAAAATAGAATGATGTAGACAGAAACAATGTACACCATTGGTACTAAATAAAAGCTTTTGTAATGGTCATAGTCAGTAAATTTTAGAGAGGATATTGCATTATTCCATTTATGAGACATTCTATTTTGTATTATTTGTGCATTCAAATAATAATTGTGAGGCTCTATATGATCCTTGTCAATAAATACATCTCCAGTGGCATTTATAGGGGTTTAGGTGTGCCTTCCATGTTTTCCTATGATATTTATATATGGTGGAAACAATCCTCTTTAAAAATCAAATACTAGAGATATAAAAATACAAGTATTCCATATTAATGTTTAACTTTACGCTAGCTTTATTTAAACAGATGTAACTTTAAAAATGGAAGCATGTGAATATAGCAAGCAATTTTGCAAATGATAGCTGAGAATGCACTAATCTATATAAATATATTTTCCTTTTATCAATCTATGGGATTCTGGAACCTAGTTATCGCTCCAAACCAGTAAAATTTGGATGGCACTATTTGAGCAGTCTCAAATCTTTGACCCTGCCTTGACATGCAATTGCAGGATAAAGTTAGCTTTACTTTCCTTAAATGAACAGGGGCAGACTTTTTTCAATCCCTGCTCATTACCCCTCAAATCATTTTGAGCCAATTCATAGCCACTGCTTTGCTGTATATCACTCTAAATCACAGGTATAAAAAATAGTTTGGAGGGGAAAAATTTTAAACGATAGCAAAATGTCAGTTTCAAGAAGTGTTAAAAGGAAATTTAATCAACTTTCAACACATTGAACACCACTTTGGCATTAGGCATCATAGATTTCCTTCTTACCTCCCAACTTCTGAGGCTTATTATTAAATACTTTCACAGCAGCAAGATCACAAAAACATTAGACTGCTTGCTTACAGGTATATCCGACTTAGTAAACTTAAAGGGACATTACCAAGGCTGGTAAAGCTGAAATTAGACCTATGGGCTTTTTTCTGAAGCTGGGGCGTGCACAGTGTGCTATCTGATTCACTTTGCCTGCCTGCTTTGTTCGCCTGAGCCAGCGGGAGGGATTGATGCTTAGGAGGATCTTTCTCTTTTAACCCCATGCTGCCCTTGGCAGGCAAGTGGGGCCTGGCAGAGAGCTAGGACCCTGGTTTGTTGTTTATGGGCAGCTGTTTAGAAGCTGGCCGTTTAGCCACGCACTTCCAGCATATTTGTGCAAAATTAAGATAATTGTTTAGATTACATGTAGGAGTGGCTGCATAATATGCAACGCCCAATGCAAAATGAAAATTCCAGGCCCCTAGTTCAAAAATTAAGAATTTCAGGATGGTGATAGAGCATTAAATCTAGCAAAGGTCTTCTAAACATTTTACTTACATGTGAAATGGCCTGTTTGTGCACCCATGAAGCTGACACTGATTACACAATCGACCCTTGGCCAACGTACACATGCATTTGCAGCAGAAAGCATATCAATATACTTATATTAATAGCTTAACAAATAAATATATGTAAATATATGTAAACAATTCCTACTGAACTCTTCCTACAAACCAGGCCTCAGGCAAAAAGTCTAAGTAAATAGAAACTTTTTAATTATTTTTTTATTTAATTTATTGCAGTGACATTGGTTAATACTTACATAGGTTTAAAGTGTACAATTCTATAATGCATCATCTGTATATTACATAATATTGTGTGTTCACCACTCAAAGTCAAGTCTCTGTCACCATTTATCCCCTCTTTACCCTCTTTTACCTCCCTCCACACCCCTTTCTCTCTGGTAATCACCATACTATTATCTGTGTCTATGAGATTTTTGTTTCTGTTTTGTTTGTTTATTTGTTTGTTTTTTTGCTTAATCCCTTCACCTTTCTCACCCAGGACCCCAACACCCTCCTCTCTGATAGCTGTTAGACTGTTTCTCTGTATTTGTGAGTCTGTTTCTATTTTTGTCTGTTAATCTCTTTTGTTCATTAGATTTCACATGTAAGTAAAATCATATGGTATTTTTCTTTCTTTGACTGACTTATTTCACTTAACATAATACTCTCCATATCCATCCACTCTATTGCAAAAAGTAAGATTTCCTTCTTTTTTACAGCCAAGTAGTATTCCATCGTGTAAATGTACCACAACCTTTTTATCTACTCATATACTAATGGACACTTGGACTGCTTCCAAATCTTGGCTAGTGTAAATAACATTGCAATGAACATAGGGGTACATATGTTCTTTTGAATTAGTGTTTTCAGATTCTTAAGATATATTCCCAAAAGTAGGATTATGGGTCAAAAGACAGTTTTGTTTTTAGTTTTTAAGGAAACTCCATATTGTTTTCCACAATGGCTACACCAATCTGCATTTCTGCCAACAGTGCACAAGAGTTCCATTTTCTCCATATCCTTGCCAACATTTGTGGTTTGTTGATTTATTGAGAATAGTCATTTTCACAAGTGTGTGGTTTTAATTTGCATTTCTCTGAGGATTAGTGACACCGAGCATCTTTTCATGTTGACTGGCCATCTGTATGTCCTCTATGGAGAAGTGGTTATTCAGGTCTTTGCCATTTTGTAATTGGATTATTTGTGGTTTTTGGTGTTGAGTTGTATGAATTCTTTATAAATGTTGGGTATTAACCTCTTATCAGATGTGTAATTGGTGAATATGTTCTTTCATTCAGTGGGTTGTTATTTCATTCTGTTGATGGTATCCTATGCGGCACAAAAACTTTTTAGTTTGATGTAGTCCCATTTGTTTATTTTTTCTTTCGTTTCCCTTGCATGAGGAGATATATCAGAAAAAATATTACTTCAAGAAATGTCCAAGATTTTAATGCCTATGTTTTTTTCCCAAGATTTTTATGATTTTGAGTCTTACATTTATGTCTTCAATCCATTTGAGATTATTCTTGTGTATGGTGTAAGACAGTGGTCTAGTTTCATTCTTTCTTACTTTTTTTTTCCAGTACCTGTCCAATTTTTTCAACACCATTTATTGAATAAACTCTCTTTACCTCATTGCATGTTCTGCCTCTTTTCCCAAATATAATTGACCATGAAGTACAGGTTTTTTTCTAGGCCCTCTATTCTGTTTCATTAATCTAAATGTCTGTTTTTATGCCAGTATCTTGTTGTTTAGATTATTATGACCTTTTAGCATAGTTTAACATCAGATAGTATTACATCTTCCAACTTTGCTCCTCTTTCTCAAGATTGTTGATGCTATTTGGGGTCTTTTGTGATTCCACATAAATTTTTGGAATTTTGTTCTAGTTCTGCAAAAGATATCATTGACATCTTGACTGGAATTGCATTCAATCTATAGACTGCTTTGGGTAGTATGGACATTTTAATAAAGCTAATTCTTCCTGTCCATGAACATAATACTTGTTTCTATCTTCTTCGATTTCTTTCTTCAGTGTCTTATATTTTCTGAGTACAGGTCTTTTACATCCTTGGTCAAATTTACTTCTAGATATTTTTTCATGCTATTGTAAATGGGATTGTTTTCTTAGTTTCTCTTTCTGATAATTCATTATAGATGTTATTAAATGCAACTGATTTTGGATATTTATTTTCCATCTTGTTATTCTACAAATTTATTTATCAGTTCTTATAGAATCTTTAGGGTTCTCTATATTATAGTATCATGTCATCTGCAAATAATGACAGGAGAGTTTTATGTCTTCCTTTTTAACTTGGATGGCTTTTAAAAAAATTTTTAAATGATCAACCCGTAACTAAGACTGTTTCATATTTAATTCACATGAAGTTAAATGTTAGTCTATCAGGTATCATATTTCCAAAAATCCTGAGTAATGAAATGTTAATTTCTTTAGAATTCACTTTCAGAAATTTTAAAATAAATGATAAAAGTTTTAATAAATCTTATTATGACTGTTTTAAAAATTAAATAATGTCTTTTTTCCAGCTATCAGCTATTTTTAAATCTCCCCACCAAAGAAATTTAAAGACTGTGAGATTTATAAATATTATGGCAAGTTGTTAAATTTTATTTGTTTAGTTAATAAGGACCTAAACAAGGACTTTCAGAGTTTTTATAAACTTAATTTAGTTTTCCAGTGTTTGCTAAACTGCACATTTACCAAAGCCAAATCATTCAGTCATTCAGCATTGATTATCTGCTATATGAAACACTGCAAACTGATTTTGTAATCTCCATATTTTGTAAAAGTGTTACCTGTTTAATAATCAAAAATAATATTTTATACTCCCAAAGCACCGAGGTCATTGGAGAAAGTTGGCATTCAAAGAAATACACATTTCTAATCTGATTCTAATTATATTAATTACAAACTCCATTTCAATTTAAATATTCCTACTAGTGTGCATCTTTATAAGGAGCTAGTATGGGATAAAATTTAGAAATTGCAGATTAGAACTAAGGTCACTTTTCATTCAATGGTTTAAAAAAAAGAGTGTTCCCTTCATTTAATTAAAAAAAAATTTGAGCACCAACTGTACATAAAAACATAGATA
Organism: Pteronotus mesoamericanus; assembly: GCF_021234165.1. Taxonomy (NCBI): domain Eukaryota; kingdom Metazoa; phylum Chordata; class Mammalia; order Chiroptera; family Mormoopidae; genus Pteronotus; species Pteronotus mesoamericanus. The sequence continues at coordinate 25,325,816 of NW_026555310.1, forward strand.
AGTGACATAGAACCTGGTTAAATGAAAGTAAATTTTTAGTGGGAGAATGGACAAAGTCTTGTGGAGAAATATACTTTAATGTGAAATATGTTTGATAAAGATACAGGTAGGATCTGGTGACAGATGAGGGACATTTAATTGAACCTGAGGCGTTCAGAAAGGCTTTATGGAAGGTACGATACTTAACCTGAGTTGCAACCTATGCCTTGAAGGATGAGCAACCATTAACCTGGCAGAAAACGTGGAAAGGCATCCAGACAGAAAGAGTAAAATGTGCAAAGACACATGCATGTAAGGACCTGTCGCCATCCAGGGACTGAAAGATCCATGTGCCTGGGGGCCTGTGAGGCTATGGCAAAAGTTAAGACTCTATAAATAGGCAAAAAGCAGAACACGAAGGGATTTCTGTGCCTTGTTAAGCAACTTGAACTTTATTTTGAAGGCTTAAGGGAGTCACAAACGGTTTTATTTAATTTATTTCATCGTGATTATAAAATCAATAAATGCTTATTTTAGAAAATTTAAAACTAAAACAAAGCAAATGCCACTTCAAAATTTTAAACAGGGGATTGGCCTACTCATATTTGCATTTTAAAAAGAGTACACGCATTCAAAAGTATGGGGGATGGATCTGAGCAAGACTGGAGTCAGGAAAATTATTTCTTATGAAGTTTTTAAGTTAAAGTCTAAACTGCTATAAAAAACACTAAAATTCAGTGTTCTACATGAAATAGAAGAGTTTTTCCTGTTAGCTAATAGTTTATAAGAAAACGATTGTGTAGAGCAGGAGATGGCCATACGCTGCAGTCATGCAGGAACCATGTGACCACGGATGAATGTTTTTCTATTTCCCAGCAAAAGTGGGAAACAGAGAGTCTCAGAAGTAGATTTCCCCCTAAAGAGTTGATCCAGAATTGGTGCACATTTTTCTGACCACAAAATATTGAATTAAACTTAGATTCATGGTTAGTCAGATGCTAAAGAAAATCTAAGACATATAGTCAGTCATTCATTAGTTTTAAAAACAGGAGGGAAAAATGGATACTGAGAGAAAATGTGTATAGATAAGGAAGAACAATACAGTAAACTGCAAAAAATAACAAGTGGCTGAACTAAGGGAGTGGCACCAAGAATGCAAAAGAGAAAACAATCTTAGAAAGAAGACAGGGGAGCTTCTGGATTGTGTGGGACCATTCAAAAGGGTAGAGAGCAGCAGATGTAGTTTAATCATCATGGAAAGATAATATAATTTTATATAGTTTAATAAGTTGAAGCATCAAGTCAAGGTGTCAGATACTTTACATGTGGAAATCGGGGCCTCAGAAGTGAAGCCTAGAGATATAGAAAAGAGAATCATCATAATATGAGTGGTAACTGAAGCCAGGGATCTTCATAGCTTGTCCTAAAAAGCAGTAAGATAAGCAAAAACAAGGGCCAGACCCAACACTGATGATAGAAGGGTAAGAGAAGAATGAGAAAAGTAAAAGAAAGACCTACACAGAAGACTGAGAAGAAATGGCTAAAGAGGAAAGTCAAGTACACCTACCAGTTAAAGTACTTCTACAAGCAAAGACAAGACATTCAAAGTGATAGGTGCTAAGTAAGAAAATTAATGTAATGGTGAGGAGTACAGGTTCTAGAATCAATTGTGATTTGCTCCACCACTTTAATGCTATGTTGTCTTGGATATATTCTTAATTTTTTCATTTATTAACTCAACATAATCTTTATTGAGTTTATACTATGTGTTGAGAACTGTGCAAACTTCTAGGAATACTGTGGTTTAAAAAAAAGATATGGTCTACACTCCCTTCTGGAATTTACAGATTAATGGTGAAACAAAAGTTAAAAAGTAATCATCAAAAATTATATAAATATGTGTAGGTGGTAGAAGAGAAAAAGGTACAAGATATTATGAGAAATTATAAACATCAACACCTGTAAAACTGGGATAATAATAGTCCTTATCCCATAAAATGTTGTAAGGACTCAATGAGAATACTCATAAAAATGCATAAAACATGATACTTGACTCATATTAGTTGCTCAATAAATTGTTTGATCTTATTGATATTAACATATTTCTGAAGAGGTTCAGATAGACAAAATTATTGTATTACAAAGGATCTTTTGCTATAACTGTGTTTTAAAACACACACATGCAAGCACACATACACACACTACTCCTGTGTCTCCTCTGCTCTCTATACCACTCTATGGCACTATTTTCATTACTTTGTTTCTGACACCTATGATCACCAAACATGTGCGTGTTTATTGGGGAAGTGGTCCCCAAACCAAATAATTCTCAGATTCTCTAGATGAAATCTGGGTGTCATTCAAGTTAGGTCAATTCTAACTCAATCCACCTGGATATAGAATCAAATCCCAGAGTTTACGGTCTCAATCCCAGAAGATTGCCCTCTCCCCACCACTTCAAAAACCAATGAAAGTTCCAGTCGTTATTTGTGCTTCTGACCGACTGGTTTTAAACTGGAGGATCCTATGAATCCCCTCCTCCGTTTCAATTAATTTGCTAAAGAGGTGCATAGTACTCAGGAAAATATTTTAATATACTAGATTACCAATTTATTATAAAAGTATATAATTCATGAACAGCCAAATAGAATCTTTGCATACAGTAAAGAACAGAAGATGGGAAATGGAGTTTCCCATCTGTGCCTATGGGCACACCACTTTCTTAGCAGTAAGTCAGAAGTATTCTGAATGCTTTTCTTTCTGGGTTTTTAAGGGCATTCATTAGGCAGGCATGATTGATTATGTCCTTGGTCATTGGTGGTAAACTCAACCTCAGGCTCACTCCCTTCCCCAGAGGTAGGGAGTTCCAACCCTCTATTACATGGCTGGTTCCCCTGGCAACAAGCTTTATATGCATTACATCAATTAATCTTTGTTAAGTTTCCTATGATGTAGTGCTATTGTTGTCTTTATTTTACAATTGAAGAAAGTGAATTATAAAGAGGTTAGCTAACTTGCCCAATTTCACCCAGCTTGCAGTGTCAGTGTTTTAATCCAAAATCCTTTCTGAATCCAAATTCCTTCCCATAAAAATTACATAACATTTTAGATAAAACTCCCTGATTATAAAATAGTTAAGACTATTTTACAAAATATTTTCATAAATTTTAAAGTCATGGATTACATAAATAAGCTTGTTACTACTATCTTTAACACTTAAAAAATACTGCATATAGAACAGATTATTTTTTATTATACTTCCTATTCTTTCTCAGGATAAAACCCCTCCCTCCTTCCCCCTTGACCATATCCTAGTCTTCAATAAGGAAATCTACCACAAAAAGCAGGAATGCAGTGAGGTAACATATAGTGATGTCAGATAAAGGCAAAAATAATAATAGTGAAAAGACAAGAAAGTTATAACAAAATTGTTAAAAGGTGTTAATTTTAACAATTAGCAAGAATATATAAAATAAAAATCATTTAGTGATTCAATCTTTATTTTCAAACTCAAAGAAAATATGAAGTACCTTATTGTATTCAATTCAATCCAACTCTACTTCATTTTTATTTTATAAGGATATTCACTTAATTCACAGTACCACTCTGTATATTCCAGGGAATACAAAATTGATGTATGATGTGTCATCTGACCTTGTAGAATATACATTCTCATTAGGAAGAAAAATAAAATTAATATAGACCAAATAAAGATTTGATTTGCAAAAGTTTGGATATGATTAGGTAACAAAATATGAAGTACAGACATCAATTACTATGTCAAGGTCAATGAAGGATGAAGCTAAAATAAGCTAGTCTAGTTAGGAAAACTTCAGGAAAGTTTAGAGAATAGGTAGATTTCTTTTCTTTTTAAAATTAGGAATAAGAGGGAGGATGTTCCAAGAAAATATTGAAAGGCAAAAATGAAATTAGCATGAATAATGCACAGCCTTGATGTGACTAGAGAGTTTATGTTAGGAAGTTGGGGAAAGTAATATTTGATAGGCAAGATGTGTGCCAGTTACAGACACTCTCCAATAATACAATAAAGACTTTAGTATTTGTATAATAAGCTAGGGCCTGTTGTAAGGCCAATATTTAGAAATTGTTTGAAGTTTACGTTGATTTGGAACAACAGTGCTCTATACTAAGTAGAATTAAAATGCTAATGGTGCAATAAAATGACTCCAAATATTTAACTCTAAAAAGACTAACTAACAGTGACAATTTGCTAATTTTCTATCCTGTAAAGGTCTTGTATAGCTTAGGTTGGAATATGTAATGTTTGGCTTTTTAAAACTGATCATGAAATGGGACCAGATGGAGCTCTCAGTAAATATTTCATGTTTCTATTAACTCTTTATAGAATCTTCTCTCAGTTAATAGCTAACATTCAATCAGTCATTAAGAAAAGTATAACTCCTAAATTTTAAGTGAATCAAAGTTCCCAGAAGATGATATTTTTTTCATAAAAAGGAGAAATACGAGGAACTTCCAATGTTGTATGAAATCATAGTAATTCCGTGTCTCACTTTCTAGATGTTTTGATCACTTTCCTTCATTGCACTGGCACATAGTCACAGATTTAGGTTTAAACACTTTCAAGTTTTCAATACATTTAAAGTATTTTTGTTGGTAATGAGGTTGCCTACACACACACCCTGCCTGCCAAAACAGCCTCATTGCAATCCCTAACTCTCGGTCCTGGTTTAGGGGATCGGATGGTGTGGGGAAGGTTAGGTTAATGTTAATCCCCCTTTACCATGACAGTCCTTCAGACCATAATTTTTGTCTTCTGTAGATTAAATATCTCCAGGTGTTTGTTTTGTTGTTGTTCTTGTTCCTGTTTTGTTTTGTTTTTAATTTACTATTCTTCATATGAAACAGGTAAAACTTCTGTGACCTTTATTATCTGAAGAGTAAAAATGTATCTATTTGCTGGTTGTTTGCCTCCTGAAAATAGTTCAAAAGTTATAACCTAAAATTGGTGATCACCTGCAATTTTATCTCAAAACATTGTAATCAATGGCTGTGTCTTCTATTTTCCTCTTGTGACTCAAGCTACCATTAAATAGTTTACAATTCTCCTGACATCTATCTGTTTCACAGTTTTTGTCCTTCTTGGAAAACAACCCCACCTCACTTCCCTTTGACTATGTTCTAACCTGTCCATGTACAAAGCACAACTCAAATTATCTTTACAAATATTTTTCTTATCTTTTTGCTGGAAAAAATATCTCTTCTTTATTCCACTAATTTTATAATCATCTTTCCTTTAAAACATTTCTCATATTCTGCCTTATACCACAGCTATGATGCAAGTACCCAATTTCCCTGAAGGGGGAACAAATCGAAATGCAGTTGTAAATAAATGAATGAAGAATGAGTACATAAGACTTATTTCAAATTCACTTATCATCTTAGTCATACTTTTTAAGAAAATCAAACTTGTTAATTTTCCTCTTTAAATTTTTATGCCAAGAATCTAAGACAAAAAAAATATCTGAAAACCAAGAGTCTTTAATGTTCTGGAATGTTCTATATTTCTTTCAATTTAGCCAAATATGTACATATAAACATACATATATGTGCACACATATAAGTACAAACACTTTAACATATGGAGAAAGAGCGAGAGAAACTCTACACTAATTCATATTAATTTTTCAATCATCTAAGACTGTTTTTTGCTTTTTAACATGTTTTGCTGTTAACCCTTATTTTTTATATTCCATACATGACCTAGCACAATGCCCTGAATATAATAAGAACTAAATCAACATTTGCCAAATTAAATTGTGCCGCTGAATATATTGACATAACTATAGGAGTTGGTATTCATTTCTAGCAATTTCATCCCCAATATGATCCTTTATTTCTGTCTTATAAGATCTTTTCTGAAATCCTGAAACTTTCAACCAATGTGTGGCTCTTCCTCTCAACTTCAAGATATATAAAAATTTGATTAGCATGCCATCATATATCCTCAAACAAGTCATTAGTAAAAATGCTGACATACCTGGTGATTTCCTGTTAGAGACAGCCTTCTGGAGTGATAACGTATTCATAATCAAAGCTGTTGAAATGCAATCATCTCAGCATCAAACTATTTGATTATCCTATTCATATATTCACTTCTTGTTCACCACTTGGTTACTGCTAGGAAGTTCACCTTAGTCAGGGCTTACATTTCTCAAACCCTTTCCATTTGGGTGGTGAAGAAAGAAGGCAAGTGCTTAGCTCTTACTGATAGAATGAGTTTGGATGTGGTACACATGACTTCCTGACTGAGGGGCTTGAGTAGCAGATAATAGTCCCCACTCTCTTTCCTCTTCAGCTAGCTTGACACAATCTAGCACAGTGAACTTAAACCTCACTTGTCGAAGCTAGACGAGCCATAAAATAACAGGAACATATTTCTCTGAAATTTAAGAAGAAAGCTGAATATTATGTGGCTGTAAAGAGAAAGGAAATCTTACCTTTTGCGACAGCATAGATGGACCTGGAAATTATTATGCTAAGTGAAATAAGTCAGTCAGAGAAAGGTAAATAATATACCATCTCACTTATATGAGGAATCTAACGAACAAAATTAACTGAAGAACAAAATAAAACAGAGGCATGGACACATGGAAGGGACTGACAATTTTGTCAGAAGGGAGAGGGATTGGGGGACTGAATGAAAGAAGGTGAAGGGATCAGCCAAGAAAATATATACATAACATATGGACACAGACAACAATGTGGTGCTGGCCAGAGGGAAGGGAAGGTGGAGGATAGGTGGAGGTGGACAAAGCAGGGGGAAAGTGGGGACAAAAAGAAACTTTGCTTGGGGCAATAGGCACATAATGCAGTGGGCAGATGATATTTTATTGAGTTGTATGCTTGAAACCTGTATGGTTTTGCAAAACAATGCCACCCCAATAAATTCAGTTAAAATATAAATAAATAAATAGATGATAGATAGAAGGAAGCTGAAAACTCATAAAGAATAACCTCTGAATTCTACACAAGCAAGAAACAAGCTTCTATCATGTTTGAAACAATGGACTTTTTTTTTTTTTTTTTTGGTTTGTTACAGCAACTAGCGTTATTCTACTAATATGGCGGTCCATGCAATTACCTTTCCCTATACTTCTTCCTTACTGGCAGAGGCCACCTTCCTCTACAAAGGCTGAAAATTTTAGATTCTTACATTCCCAGTACTGCTTTGGAGATAAAGCATGAGCATGTGACCATTTCTAGCCCCAAAGACCTAAAGGCAAGTTTACTTGGAGCTTCTGAGAAACTTTCTGATGAAACAAAATGTCTCTTGAAGAGAAGTTTCAGGACTTTTTGATGCCACAGCCACCTTAATTCTCATGAATGAAAGTCCAAAGCCAAAGGCCATGAAATAGCAAAGTAGAAGTTTCAAAGGAGTTTGGTTCCTTGAAGATGTTTCTAAGCCAAGAAAACATCACTGTGTTTGAAGTCCTGTACTTTCCTCTCAGTGTAGTAATACTATCTTAAAATCATAGGTTAGTCTAATATGACTTTTTTATTTAATATGGTATATTTAATTGTAACTGCCACTTCATTTTTCTAACTTTTTGTCAATATTTTTACTATAATTAATTCTAAAATTTTGTTCAAAACAAAGGTCAAGGTTATATGTGGACAGTTCATTAAACCTATCCTCTATGAACACTAGGATATATTTGAGAGTATTCCAAGACCATATGTCTACAGACTTGAAATCAATTCACTCAACTTTAGTTCTCTTTCTTCTTACAGCCTTTTGCTATGACCAGAGAGACTAGAAACACATATAAGCTTGCTATATGACCAAAAAGAATCCAGCCTTATTTCAAGCTGCATAGAGTCTACAGGATGTTATAAATATTATTTACTATTGGATTGCTTTTGAAGCAGTGTCAAATCCATTTTCTGTAACCACCAGGAATTCTTTTGATTCACTCTTACTTTCTTCATCTACTCTTCCTTTCTTTGTATTCTTACCTCCCCATCTTGATTCCTTTTTGATGCCACTCCTACTCTTTATACTAGAAAAATCCCTTCTGCCTGGTATTTTACCTTTTCATAGTAATCCATATAAAAGATAAACAAAACTATCCCATACTTGATACTGTTGGTCTCTCATAGTACAACCTTCCATATAGGGTTAAAGATATGCAAGGAAAAAAAGAGGAGATATAGCCCATGAATCCAGTTCTTTATAAGTCCTTTTTACAAAAGATTATTACTATAATATTTTTTCTTTTTTTGCTTCAGTAAAAATTTCTGAAACATAAGAGTCATGCAAAACTTATTTGAGAGGAAAAGAATCTGAAACAGTGGTTCTGACTAATTACATTTATTTACCACATGTACACACAACTCAAGGTTCTACAATGATTATTGTATAAGTGAATATTACAGTTGAAAGAGTGCCCTTATATAGAATGTGGTGTTGAACTATCATAGCCATTACCTACAATTGCATTCAATAATTTGTAGTGGAGAGAGTAGCAATGATGTTTTCATTGAGAAAAATGCTATATTTTAGGAAAAGTATTAATACTCTATATGCTAGTATGTTATCAAATGTACCATGAATATTATAGCTTAAAAAGTTATCAAAAATAATTAGTTTTATTTAAAAAACTATCAAATAATTTTGTGAATTTAAATTAAGTTGCATAATTTTTTAAAAATATTCTCCCCAATGTAACACATTTCTCTCATTAGCTAGTTAATCCAGAAGACATAAAAATTGATAAAATATAATTTTACCCTCAGGAAACTTTATTTCTTAGTGGATTACCCTGAGGTACATAAATAAATATAATCCCAGGTAGGAAAATATAATCACTAAATTGAGAAGTAATTAATGTTTTGGGAACACAACAGTAAGATAAATTTCAAGTATGAGGAAAAAAGAATTTGGAGGAGGTTTCACTGACAAGGTAAACTTTGAACTAGATTTTAGAAAATAAATAAGATTTCTACAGGTTATTGTGAAGAGAATGAGGTGTTATTTTAGGTGGAGGAAAGAGTATAAAAACATACTTGAGACCAGAAAGTAAAATGGCAGCCCTGAAAAACAGTGAATAATTTTATTGGAGTGTGTAGAGAAAAATGTAGGCTGAGATTAGATCACATGACTATCAGGTCTAAGAGGAGTGATTTTTTTTTTCTCTGTAGTTACTGGGGGTTTATTAAAGCCTGGGAGCTAGGGAGCTTCCGATTTTTCTAAAAGAATCCCTGTTGTGCAGAGGAAAAGCATGATGACACTGTTATGCTACCATCACAACAGGCAAAAGGGTTAATAAGAACTAATACCAGCGGTGGGAATAGAGAGATAGGCAGTTACTTAGATAGAAATAATTATCATTTTAGGAAGAACGATTGATGTTGTAACTTTATGTTGACTACAGCATTATGTGGATATGGAAATAAAATTCTAAGAGTAAATTGCTGCACCTTCATATCAGCTAATGAAATCTCATTGTCTCAGAAACTAAACCACTGTGAGAATAAAAAAGTGACTTCCTGTTGGTCACCATGAAAATTTCTTTTTTTATTATGTATACTTTTGTGAAATTAATTACTACAGCTTCATCTACCTCATTTCTCATTTGTATATTAATTTCAAACCCCAAGAAACAAAGCAAGATTTTTCTGATACCCTGAAATATAATGGAGTGAAAGATATGTTCATCAAAACACTGTGGGTCTTACCAAAGTATAATTGTATCTCATCAAAGACTGCAATAGAGATACAAAACATTCTTAACTTTAACCAACCATGATTGCTGAGTTGGGCCATTTGCCAGGAAATGAGCTCTTAATGAGTACATGGTTTAAAAGAATAATAACATCAAGGAAGCTTTCAGTTCTATGATCATGCAAATGAATTTCAAGGGACTAAGAGCCAATTTTTTTTTTCCTGTCTGCACAAAATTTAACGTTAAAATTTAATTCCTTATCCCTTGTTTTTTAAATTATTAATTTTAGTTAAATAATAAAAAGGATATATAAAGCAAGGTGGTAGGAACAGTCTACAATATTGCCATTACCATGACTCCTCCCCATTAAGAAAATGGTCAGAATCTAAAATTCTGATCCCAGATTTAATGGTGAAGTACTCAGTTACAGATGGGAAACTAATGAATGGCTAGTAGCTACTGTTTATTCCAGCAGCGGTGTCCTACCCGCATCCCGCTGGCCACATGCAGCTCAGGATGGCTATAAATGTGGCCCAACACAAAATTATAAATTTACTTAAAACCTGTTTTTATCTCATCAGTTTTTGTTAGCATTTGTGTATTTAATGTGTGGTCCAAGACAACTCTTCTTCCAGTGTGGCCCAGAGGCACAAAAAGTTTGGACACCCTTGTATCATCAGATCTCTCAAGGATCTTTTGTCAACTATGATTAAGATTTTGGTTGAAAAATTTTAAATGGACATTTTGGAGATTCATGGACATTGTCATTTTGTAGTCTGTATATTTATTTTTTTTAGTTTTACCTTTTCAGAGTACCATAAATTCTATCTAGCCTAGTAAATGAATTGTAATCTTACGTTTTTCCTAACTAAAAATCTGTTCAAATTCTCTTTCTGCCATTTAATAGTTGACCTTTTATAAATATTTTGGTCTATACACATTTTAATTTATTCTGAGGCTTAGATTACCCAACTGTAAAATGAGATTCAAAATACCTATCTTACTAGATAATTGATTGGATTTAGTGAGATGCTATAAGTAACACGTGTCAACATTCAAGCAAAAGTAGTGACTGGTCTTATGACATTTCCCAATTCTCTTTATACTTTAGATCAGCAATTTTCAACTGGTATGCAGCAAGAATATTATAAAAATTCCTCACTATTTAGTCAGGGGCACTGACCTTCTTTTCCTTATGACACTAACCAAAACAACAATAACCATCTGGTGTGAATGAATCAAAATTATACCTATTTTTTTGTCAGATCAGCAGAAAATGTTTTTTTGGTGTGCTGCAGAATTTCAGTAATTAATTTATGTGTTCTATAAGATGAAAAAGGTTGAAAATCGTTGCCTTATATCATATTCCCAAAGGTGTTTCTACTTTACAACATATTTATAACTGACTTTCTGGTTAATTACTTTAAATATATGCAGATGTGAAATGCTAATTTTCTAAGAACTGAGTTAAAAATTAAATAGCCTTAAAATAAAATTAAAAAATTGTTTTTTATTTTTCTAATTTACAAGAAAAAAATATAATAATTTCCTAATTTTTTCCTGTAAATTTGAAGCTGGTATTATTTGCAAATCATTAACATATCATACATTAGCATACACTGATGATATATTAAAGAACAACTAGAGAATTAACATAAATAGAAAACTAAGACATGTCATATCTTAAAAATAGTTTTTATTAGTTTTTAATACAGAAATTAGCATAAATATTCTGTTACATTGTTCCTAGTGTACCTGATAAAATTATATACAGATTTCTATTCATTGTCCTCTTAGCACCATGGCTTTTTAAAGATTTGCTTGTCTCTGAAAATACCCCATAATTCAAATTCTCTACAAATTTAAAGGTATCTCTTCAATCAATACATTTTAATTAGAATTTTTTAAAGAAAATAGTCTTAGCAGAAGAAATTTTTCTGACAAGACATAGTTGATTCACTTTTTTCTTAATGGTCCCTCTTTTAAGAAGATGATATTAAATAGAAAAACAAACTAATAAAAATAATTAATACAATTAAATTTTACCAAACAGAAAAATCATCAGTTAATTTTTAGACTGTGTTCTAGTATATTTTTTTATAATGAAATAAATTATACTTGTAAATGTCTTCATAGAGAGAGATATTTACAGAGTAGAAAGACCTTAATCTTTAGGTCGGTGACCTAATAAGAATAAAGAATTGACCAAAATACTTTTCAAAATGCTGCTGTGAAACAGCTAACAAGTCCAGAGTTCCTGGGATTATGTTACCACCTTGCCTTAACAAATGGTCCCTGTGTGAAGCAGTAGACAGTTAATGGAGTCTGCCTCATAAGATGTTGAAGTCATCCTTTTATCCCATGGATATAGTCACAGACATGAGAGCTATGAATTCTGCAACCACATGAGATCATGTCACCACAGGAAAAAAAAATTGTATCTTAAAAAAGAAAAAAAAAATCTTCTCCAAAAGGTCCTTTAAACTACTTTCTGATGACCTGTAATATATCATTTGATAAATTACATAGCTATGGCTAATATCTATCAATACAAACTAAAATAATTATTTTTCATATAAAATAAATGTTTTATTTATTAACAGATCTGAGAATAATAGAAACATTCTTTTAAGGAACTTTCACTTAAGGTTTAAGCTTTTATTTTCTTTATTTAGATACATAAAGTGATACAATAAACTTTTAAGTTGAATTACATTTAATAGTTTACAGAATGGAGAGTTATATAGAATATGTATCTTAAAAGATAATCATTTTTTGTGGCATTGAGGAAAAATACAAGATATAGTTGGTCCGGCAGAAGTAACACTTGCTTGAGTGTGGTTGGTAGGGTAATAATACGGGTGAAATAATTTATAATTTTAATTTGAACATTCACCTAAAATGTCACATGGTATGCTTGAGTATGAAACTGTTATGTTACAGAATTACATGCTTATGATTTTGTAAAAGAAAAACGGGGGGAGAGGGCGTTATTGTGCCAGACCCAGTAGACTGTATGATTCAGAAATTCACATTTGTAAGAACATTAAAAATTAGAGAATATTGAGCAGAATGCAATAAAATAAAAATGAAATAATGTGAGAAGATTGTATCATCTAGGAAAGCCTGACCAAATGATTAAGAGCTAGAAAAATAAATCATGTTTTGCATATAACACGGTAATGACAATAATAAAGCCTCTCTCCACAACTTGTAGAACCAGTAAAGAGACTTAAATTAAAGCAAAGACCATGAAAAGAGGAAGGTTAAAAATATTCACTATCTTCAATTAAGAATGAGCAGAGATCAAATAAATGATTGCCAGATGGGAGGAGGTTTGGAGGATGGGTGAAAAAGGTGAAAAAGAATGAGTACAAAGAACCAGGTATAAAAAGAGTCATGAGGATGTAAAGTACAGCATAGGGAATATAGTCAATAATATGGTAATAACTATGTATGGTGTCTGATGGGTACTAGACATTTAGGTCAGCAATTTTCAACCAGCGTGCCACAAGAATTTTTAAAACATGCAATACCTAACTATTTAGTGTGGGAGATTGACCTCTTTTCCCTTAGACTATCAAATTTAAAAAATGACAACAGCCATCACAACAATTGCCATCCAGTGTGACTAAATCGAAATTTTAACTATGTTTTGTCAGATCAGCAAAAAATATATTTTTGGTGTGCCACAGAACTTTAGTAATTAGTTTACATAAGATGAAAAAAGTTTGAAAATCGTTGATCTAGAGGATCACTTTGGAGGTTATATGAATGTCTATCTAATCAGTATGCTGTACATCTGAAACTAGTTAATATTGTATGTCAACTGTAGTTGAAAAATAAATTTTAAAAAAATCAAGTAAGACTTCTGGTCAATTTGGTGGCATAGGTAAGCACAGCTCACTACTTCACATGGACACATCAAAACTGAATGGGGATTGATTGAGTCATGGAAGAAACTTCTGGACCCCCAAGCATTTCCTCTTAAAAACCCCACACACAGATTCATCTACTCGGACTCACTGCCTCTGAACACCAGCACTGGGGTAGCATCTTAAATGTGCCAGTGGCATAAAGGGAAGAACTGAAGTATCTGGCATCGAAGTGAGCAGAGGCCACTGTCCCTTTTCTAAACTCTTCCCTCACAAAGCTGGCAAACTGATGCCATATTTGAGACTCCATCAACCTGGCTAACTGGTTTGACCTGCCTTGGAGATCTCCAGAGACTCCACCCACCCAATTTATAGGCCCACACAAGCTGCTTTTCCAATTAATGACTGGTCTTGGCTCATGCTTCACAACTTCCTAAATCCTCTCAAATAACCAACAATGGCCTCAGTGAGCTCCACGCCCAGAACTAACAGTAGCAAGCCTAGATTCACAGCGAGGCTTCATCTGGGACTTTCCAATACCAGCATAACTAGCAGCTAACTTCAGGCTGCTTTATAGCTCAGGCTGGGTGGCTGAGGACAAAACACAGGTGGAGGCTGACCTTGGCCTGCACTACCCAGGAAACCCCAGGACAAGTACACCCAGTGCTACAGACCACAACAGAGGACCACCACTCTGCCACTGCACAGCTGATCCTCCACAGAAGACAGACATTTGTGGTAAGTGGTCACAGCCAATTCTTGCAGCTGACTGGCCTGAGTGTATTCCTCTCATTGATCTGACAACAGCAACCAAGGCTCTACTATAAAAAGAGGGTGTATTCAGCCCATACAAAGGGCATAGCTTGAGTACCCAATCTGGATGATAGGGGAGGCTGTGCAACCAGACCCTATAGGACACCTTCTACATTGGGCCACAGTACCAAGACACGGAGTCAAAGCAAATCTACCTAATACATAGAAACCAATACAGGGAAGCCGCCAATACGAAGAGACAAAGAAATATGCCCCAAGTGAAACGACAGATCAAAACTCCAGAAAAAGAGCTAAACAAAATGAAGATAAGCAGTCGATCAGATACAGAGCTCAAAACTCTGGTTACAAAGATGCTCAAGGAACTTAGTGAGAACCTCAACAGCATAAAAAGACCAGTCAGACATGAAGGATAAACTAATTGAAATAAAGAACAACTTACAGAGAAACAAGAGTAGAGTGGATGGAGATGAGAATCAAATCAATGATTTGGAATATAAGGAAGCAAAAAACAACCAATCAGAACAACAGGAAGAAAAAAAGAATCCAAAAAAACAAGGATAGCATAAGCAGCCTCTGGGACCACTTCAAGCGTTCCAACATTTGCATCATAGGGGTGCAGAAAGAGATGAGAAAAAACAAAAAAATGGAAATATACTTGAAAAAATAATGAGAGAAAACTTCCCTAATTAGACTGTCAAATTTAAAAAATGACAACAGCCATCACAACAATTGCCATCCAGTGTGACTAAATCGAAATTTTACCTATGTTTTGTCAGATCAGCAAAAAATATATTTTTGGTGTGCCACAGAACTTTATTAATTATACTAAAATACTATACATGCATTGAAGGAAATATACATGCAAGTCCAGGAAGCAAGAAAGTTTCAAACAGGATGGATGCAAAGAGGCCCACTCCAAGACACATCATAATTGAAAATAAAGAGACACTTGAAAGCAGCAAGAGGAAAGAAGATAGTTACCTACAAGGGAGTCCCCATAAGATTATCAATTGGTTTCTCAAAAGAAACTTTGCAAGCTAGAAGGGATTGGCAAGAAATAGTCAGTCATGAAAAGCCAAGACCTACAACCAAGGTTGCTCTACTCAGCGAAGCTATCATTTAGAACCAAAGGGCAGATAAAGATCATCCCAGACAAGAAAAAACTAAAGTAGTCCATCATCATCAAACCATTATTATATGAAATGTCAAAGAGACTTATTTAAGAAAAAGAAGAGCAAAACTATAAACAATAAAATGGCTCTATATATATATATATATATATATATATATATATATATATATATACCCATTAACAACTGAATCTAAAAAACAAACTAAGCAAATTAGAACAGAAACAGAATCATGGAAACAGAGTGTTCTGATGGTTGCCAGATGGGAGGGGGATGTGGAGGAATGGGTGAAGAGGTGAGGGGATTAAAAAGTACAAATAGGTAGTTACAGAATAGCCATTGGGATGTAAAGTACAATACAGGAAATGGAGTAGCCAAAGAACTTACACACATGACCCATGGGCATGAACAGGGATGGGAGTATTGTCTGAGTGAGTCGGGGATGCTGGGTGGGGAGGGGCAAAGGGGAAAAATCAAGACAACTGTAATAGCATAATCAATAAATTATCATTAAAATTTAATTAATTAATTAGTTAAAAGACTTGAACAGGCAGTTCTCCAAGGAGGACATGCAGATGACCCGTAGGCATAGCAAAAAATTTTCAACATCACTAGCCATCAGAGAGCTACAAATTAAAACCACAATGAGATACCTGTCAGAATGGCCATCATTCATAAATCAACAAACAACAAGAGCTCGAGAGGATGTGGATAAAAGGGAACCCTAGTACACTCTTGGTGGGAACGCAAACTAGTGAAGCCACTGTGGAAAACAGTATGGAATTTCCTCAAAAAATTAAACATGGAATTTCTTTATGACCCAGTGATTTCACTACTGTGAATATACCCTAAGAATCCAGAAACACCAATTCAAAAAAACTTATGCACCCCTATGTTCACAGCAGCATTATTTACAGTAAGCTTTGGAAACAGACCAAGTGCCCATCAGTAGATGACTGGATTAAAAAAACTGGTACGTTTACACAAGAATACTAAGCAGCAGAAAGAAAGAAGGAAGTCCTTCCTTTTTTGATAGCCTGGATGGAACTGGAGAGTATTATGCTAAGTGAAATAAGCCAGTTGGCGAAAGACAAATTCCATATGACATCACTTATAACTGGAATCTAATGAACAAAATAAACTAACAAGACAAATAGAACCAGAGACATGGAAACATCGAACAGACTGATGACTGTAGGAGGGGAAGAAGTGGGGAGTTTGGTGGACAGAAGGGGAAGGAACTAGTCAGACAACATATATGAATGACTCATGGACATGGACAATGGAGAGGGGATTGACTGTAGGCAAGAGGACTGGGCTGGGTTCGGGGGAGAAAAAGGGGAAAAAAAGAAATGAGGCAACTGTAGTAGAAGAAAGAAGAAAGGAAGGACAGAAGAAGGAAGGAAGGAAGGAAGGAAGGAAGGAAGGAAGGAAGGAAGGAAGGAAGGAAGGAAGGAAGGAAGGAAGGAAGGAAGGAAGGACAGAAGGAAATCCTCTCACCTAAGGCCTATTCCTCTGTTACAAGAATTTCGCTGCAGCTGTAAGTTTTAGAGCTACCTAAGAAGGGTTAAATGTATCATCTACCTACATATTATAAGATAGTGATCAAACACCTCTTGCCCCCATTTAATAAAGAGTAAAACTGGGAAACAGATTTTTCTGTGCTCTAAGTGTCCCACCAGACAAGTACACTTCTGGAAAACCTGACTTAGGTTCTGCCTGGGAAGCCTGGCTGGGCTCCCTCTGTAGGCTTCCAAGTGAATATGGGTTTCCGAGAACACTGGCGCCTCCTCGCTCAAGTCATTCCATTCACCACTTTATTGACTTTTCTATTTTCTACTCAAGAATTCAAAGTTGAAGACAAAAAGAAAAAAATGTTTTCTGCAAATGATACTTTTCTAATGATGTTTCTCTTTAAAAACATCAAAACATGAAATTGGCTGGAGAAGAAGAAATGACACGGAATCTTCTGGAATCAAGATTTATAGAGGAAGAGGTTTATTTGTTTCCAGAGCCCTAGATAAAACACCACACCAGTAATTAGAGTTACTATCATTTACTCTAATTGTCAGGTCAACTAAGGGTTGCTCAATAAAGCTTTTAATTGGTCAACTTTGCTTTTATGTAGTGAAAAGCATCAACTTTGGAGTCAGAATACAAGACTCATACAGACAAGTCAGGATCAAATGATACAATATATGAAAACCGCTTTACATTGACTAACATTTCAATTATCACCACACTAATAACCATGAGCACTAGAAAACTTTTAAATATTGGTCTTGTCACCTACTGGGTTGTGATATTAAGCAAATTATTAAATTTTCTAAGCCTCAGTTTTTAATCTGTAAACTCGGATCATATCTACCTGAAAAGTTTTTGGCCTGGCTTTTGGTAAGTTCTCAATAAAATGTAACTGTTATTAATTTATTACTGGAGTAGGGCACAGGGAGGGAAGAGTTCCTCCCAGGATGAAGAAACCTGGTAGAGACAATAGTAGAACATTGTAAAATTCAGTTTATTATTGAAAGCCTCAAAAAGGGCAAAGGAAAAGAAAGATGTAAAATGAAGAGAAAAAAATATTAGCATATAGTATATAAAATACATTCCTTAATCAGTCATCCATATTTATTAGACCTTTAAAAAGCATCCAGTGCCTTAAAAGGTTTTTGAGAGCTATGCTATTTTTAATAAAGTCTCATGTGAAGCACCAAATGAGCTCTTAAAAAGCTTGGAAGTGCAATTCCATTCGATTTCCAGCAATACGATTTGCCCAGGTGTAATACGCTTCCTTCATACAGTGCACATCTCGGAAACTAGACCACTGCATTCTTCACCAGTGAAAGCTTTGAGGTACCCTTCTTGGGGAGCCATTCCCAGAGTGCATTGGAAAAGATCAGAAAGCAAATACAGTAATCACTAGCCTCTTTTGATTTTAAAATGTACCTTGTTGTACATTTACCTGGTTGACATGAATAAAGGAGACTCAAACAAAGCATTAAGTATGATTTCATTAAAAAGTACTATTTTCTTACCAGATATAACACAAATAGCTAAGCTACTTCTAGATTTTTTTTATGATTTTAGGAAAGGAAATAGATGAATTCTTGTAAGTGGACCAGTTTATAAAATATGGTGTGATTTGGATATTTTTAATAAACATTTGGTTTTTATTACAGAAAATTTGCTCACATATTAAAAGGGCCTACTTTGTTTTTAACAGCTTATTTCAAGTGCATGCTTGATATGAGTGTTTTACAATGAGGGATATATGCATATACTCAACCTAAATTTAGCCTAAATGAATTTTCAAAAAGTTGTAAAAGACTGTGTTCAGATTCTGTTCTCTTCAATGGATTAATCTGAAAAACAACTGGGACTCAATTTAGAATTTCCTGGCAGTGAATAAGAGCAGTGTCAAACTCACAGTTTTACTTTACTCACGGTGCTTGTAGAAGCCCAGTGGAAAGAACTGTGTGAGCCTGGTAGCCAGAGAGCAGTGGGAGGTAATATTTAGTATATTAATGTGACTTTGATTTTTTTCATAGTGTTGATGCATAGTATAAAAAAGCAGGATCTTGATCCAATTTTCCCCTCGCCCTTCCTCTAATGGAAAAGAGTTATGAAAAACAGATAAAGTTAACAAGATGTTGCATAAAATCAAAGTACATTTCAGTAATCCCAAGATATTCAATACATTCCATTTGCTTGTGCATTGGAATGACTCAGTAAATTATGTTCCACTTGTAAATATTGAATTTTAATATCTAACTGACAACAGTGCAGAATAGTCTATATACATTAGACAACATTCTTGTCCTCTGGAAGCTTAAGTTTCGTAAAAACAAAACTAATAATTTGTCTTCTTGATGTTTTTCTTATTTTGCATTTTATTAACATGGCAAGAGCCATGTGTTTATTAGCTGTATATTGGATCTGAGTTCCTTCCTCTTTCCTTTTTATTAAATTGGACGAGATTATTTGAGATTTTAGGATTAAAAAATCACATTAGGGTAAAAAGTAAATCTAAGGCTTAAGAAAATTATATTTCTAAATAAGAGATAAATTCTGGCCCCGACCAGTGTGACTCAGTTGTTTGTGTGTCATCCCACAAAGCAGAAGTGTATTGGTTTGATTTCCGATCAGAGCACGTGCTTGGATTGTGGGTTTGGTCCCCAGTCAAAGTATGTACAAGTGGCAAAGGGTTGATGTTCCTCTCACATGGATATTTCTCTCCTTCTCTTTCTTATTCCCTTCCCCATTCTCTAAAAATAAATAAATAAAATATTTTTAGAAAAGAGATAAGTTCTGGTATTCTAATGGCTAATAAACTATTGATAATAATTTAAACAATAGTAAAATGAAATTATAGAAGAATTCTTGCTGTGTGTTCTATCACTAAACTCAAGAAGAAGTTACCAAAATGTCAGTGAAACATAAAATTTTTATTGAAATGCTAACTGAATTATGAAAGATTAATTTCATATTTAGCAATTTACAAAGAATATTTTAGTGGAATGAAATGAAGGAGAGTAAATGATGGGAAGACATTTCTGGAACTTTATTTTTATCTATTAAGACACTACCTATCTAGTCTTCAATTTGATATTACCAAAATATAAATTACTTTTTCTCAATTCTTTCAGAAAACCCTGTGTTCTATGATCTAAAGGGCAACGAATTTCTCTCTATTCTCAAGTGATCAGTGATAAGCTTTATTTTGTTTTTTTATGCCTTTGTTAACTAGGAAAAAACATTATTTAAAGAAATATATATTTTATCATATCTTTTTAGAACTGCTTTTGGCCTTGTCTATTCTTTATGCCAATGCTTAAATTCCAGCCTTTATTCAGCTCTATTTCTCACCTAGCTTCCCCCTACATTTTGGAGAGATTTTGTTTCTCTGGCTGACATAATTCCAGGCTGCCATAAAAAGTAGGGAGTTGTATTCAGTGTACAAAATTGGGGAGGGAAAGTCAAAACTTATCTGCTAATGTCTTTATGTTTTTGTTTTACCTAAAATAATTTTGATGATGCAATAATACTTCCAAGAGATGATCAGTGCTGTACTTCTCACCCCAGTTCTGGAAGGTTTGCTGCCAAAGCACTGCTCAGAGGCAGGTGTCACATGTTATGCTGGGATTGGTAAAAATAATATAACAAAAATGGCAAAACGGTGAGTTGAGGCCGCAGGAAGTCAATTTCTATTTGCAAGTCTAAATTACAAGAAATTAAAAGCAAAATCTAAATAGAGAAGCTGGTCTTCAGGGAAAAATGAAATAATAATGTGAAATCACTGAAAGAAAGGGAAAGGCAGGCAGAGACAAAGCAACAAATTGAGCAGGGCTCTGCAGGCCCTGGGAAAGGTGTGGGAAGAGGACTTCTTTCTTTAGTGATGACTTTTGTGTTCGCATTCCAATCCATGTGTGCTTTCATTCAACTCCTTTGGACTTGAAGTAACTTGAGTTTTTATTCCCTACAATTAAGGAAAATCTTAACAAAGACAACCATGACAATGAAAAACTGAGTCTTAGAGTGTTAAGTTAAATGAGGAAATCATAGAGTCATAGAACTATAGACATCATCTTGTACAACCTTAAGATGTAGCAAGCAGAGGCTAAAAAATATAACTATGCTTACAATGACATGGTAAAGACTATATTTAAAATGTATATAGGTAGTCCAATCTTTATAAAATCTCTCAATGGATTCTACTGCTATACTTTAGGGTAAGAATCAGCATGCTTGTTTTACAGATGAGGAAATATGTAGTTGCCCAAAATTACATAGGTTATACATAGAATGAGGATCTTTTTTCTACCAAATTAAAACTCTGTGTAAATAAGTTAATGAGAGGCATGTTGACTGTAGAAGTTTCTGTTCCTATAGCATACCATCCCTCAAAATCTAACTGCAAATATTGTAAATAATTGTAGAAAAATGACATATTTCCAGCAAATATTTTCACATATGAAATTTCATAGATATTTTAAAAATATCTATGCTAGAAAATTCAAATATTTTACACTTTAAGACTGCTAAATATTTTAGAAAAACCTCTATGTGCTTAGAATGAATTTGACTACATTGTAACTTCAAACTATGAACTCCTTGATGAGAAGAATAAGTCTCATTCATATTTTCTATCTTCAGAATCTGGCCCAGTGCATGGCATCATAAATATTCATTGAAAACAGCAAAGAGGATATATAGTCACACAAACACACAATATTTCTTCTTTTTACCAAGTTCCCCATCTCCATTTTTTTCTGATAATCATTATATTTTACATAGTCAATATGATTACTTATAGTCTAATTTTCCTTCACATAAATCGAACATCTTAAAATATAATAAAAATGTCATCATCCAAAATCACTTGTTTCTTGTTTTAATTATTTTTTTCCTGTTTTGACAAAGAACAGTCAGAATCAACTATGTTGCCATCCATCAGGTTCTCCATTACAGGTCTTCCTCCACACTCCTTAGATTAATCGCCTGAGAATTTGTTGAAAGTTAAGGGTGTGTAGATCTCTACCGCATCCTCATATCTGCTTCCTTTGCTCCTCTCATCAGTATTGAAAATTATCTTGTGTAATTTTATTCATTTACATATATATTGTATTATGTGCCTTCCTGACTAAAATAAAAAAATTGAGGGAATAGATTTTGTGGATCATATTAAACTTTGTACTTCAAGGACTCTGCACATAGTAAGTACACAACAGACATATCTGGAAAGGAGGAAGAAGGAAGGAAGGGAGGAGGAAAATAATTTTTTTAAGAAAAGTAACAATTTATCTGCTCTAGAAGCCTTATTTTTTTGTAAACTATTAAAATTTCTTCAAAGAACTTTAAAAAATAATAATATTTTAAGTGATTTTTAAAAATATGTATGATTGGACAAATTTCAGTTTTATGACTATCTGGTTACAAATTTTTCTCAAAATGTGCACCCCTAGACGGGTTTCCTGTCTAATAACAATACAGAATAATTCATCCACTGAGAAGCACTTTAAAAAAAGTAAATTCACATAGATCCATTAGGATTAACAAAATGAAATTGGTCAGTTACCTTCTAATCCTTTTTTTTGGACTTTGGAGAAACATAATAAAGACATTAGTAATGTAGAATATCAGTTACTAATTAGTTCTAATAAATTTGTTATATTAATACTTTCAATCAACATTTATCTTTCCACATTGAACTTATATTTTATTCTACTATCATTGATTTTAAATGCCCTTAAAATTATTAATTTTTGAAATGCTTTTACTTTTTAACCAATTGAAAGAAAATCGGTCTAGGGTGTTTATTAAGCACCTACTATGTGCAGGGAGCTATGTAAAGAAGAGATTATAATATTTAAAACTATAGTTAGTTCTCTACTTAGGAAATTTAGATCTACCTCCACAGTATAAATTAATCCTAAATGGCAAGTTAGTAAATAGTCAAGTGAAATAGAACTTGTTTTAAGTTGAAAAGGTATTAACAGAATAAGAAATTTAGTAAGATAAAATAGGAGGAGAAATTTCCATGTACTAGAAAACCACAAAATCAGAAGCAGAAATACTAGAAAGTTCCAGATTTGTCCTTGAACAGAGCATGGACAAGGAAGTATTTGAAGATGACATCAGTAATTGGGTTGCAGTTAGAATGAGGGGATCCATAATGGCCAAGTTAAAGATTGTAACTGAATACTGTTGCATAAGTTTCAGATAACTTCTTAAAATAAATGTTTACAATTCAAAATCATATTACATGAATGAATAAGAGTGAAGTGGAAATTTAGGTGTACGTATAAATGACTTTCATTTCTCTAGAGTTCAAAAAATTCAACAAATACTATCAAATTGAAAGTGAACATCCTATCCAATAGAAATATTGCTTCAGATTTATGGAGCACTTCACCACCTAAAAACTGAAGCTGTAATTAAGATACATTCATTATGTATAAGCCCCATACACTTGTGTTTGTATATACGTGCATGGACCAATCATCACTATAAAATACATGTTAGTTAGCAATGTATTCTAAGTATGCTAGAACACATTTCTGAAACACACTAAATAAGAAGAAAGGGGCCAAGTTATCAGTTAGCAAATTTCATGTATGTACAACATCAACATGGGTGTGAGAGAAAGGAGGAAATCAATATTTACTGAGTACTAAATGCTTTATGGATGTGACTTCCACATATTACTCCAGGGATCAGACACCTAAAATCATGCAGGAGGCTGGAACTGCTGCTCTGCTCCACAACACATACTTGATCCAGACTCCCGGGAGAATTTCACCCCAGCCCCCAAAACCCACAGAGCGCCATGGGTCTGTATATATAATTGTGGAGAGAGTAGGGTGGCAAAGCTCTAAATACCTAATGAAATGGGTAAACTATGTTATGAAGTTTGAGTATTCTTTGTCAGGTTAGTGGAAGCTTTAAGTCAGACCAGTTAATCACAATTCGTGAAAATTGGTTGCACATCTTTGGGTCCAATCTTTGCCCTGGCATTTATGAAATCATTCAAATTGTCCAACAGTTAAAATGAGTCTTGCCTAATTGACAGATGTTAGCTCTTAGAGGGCAAGAGTGTCAGTCTAAACCTAAGTGAAAACACAATGAGGGGAAATTCCAGGGTTTGCATTCTGGCAGTTGCTTCTTTCCCTGGGCAAGTAACAAAAACAGCCTGTGCCTGGATAGTCTTACCAACACAGACAATTGCACTTACATGACCAAAGATAG
The DNA here is from genome assembly GCF_021234165.1 of Pteronotus mesoamericanus. Classification (NCBI taxonomy): domain Eukaryota; kingdom Metazoa; phylum Chordata; class Mammalia; order Chiroptera; family Mormoopidae; genus Pteronotus; species Pteronotus mesoamericanus. Next base: position 25,350,026 of record NW_026555310.1, read on the forward strand.
ACAATAGAGAGATGTAAGTCAAGAAGAAAGCATTATTAATATGAGATCAGAAACAGCAAAATGCTTGGGTCTGTTCTCCAGGACAATTTTTACCTCTTAACTTCTGTAACTTAAACACTTAACATAATCCAACCTAGATCTTAATCCCCAGCACCTCTTTCAGGCTGCAACTGCCTTACCGAAAGCACCATGTAGATGTTCCAAAAAGCAACTCAAATTTACATGCACAACACCAGACCTGAATCATCTTTCTGGGGTTGTGGGCAGGGGAACCAGTGCATCGAAGGACTCTCCACACATCAGCCAAAGCGGAAACCTCAGAGTAATTTTAAACTAATTCTTATTTTTCATTTGCCACCTTCAATCACTCCCTAATCCTGCCAATTTTATCTCCTCATTTTAATATATTCCCTCCATTTAACATGTAAGTTTCATGTTTTTACTATGGTAATACCTGTTTTTAGGATCTCTACTCTCTGGACCCCCTCATTTTTCTCAGTCACTTACTCCTTTCAAATTTAATTTTCTTTCTTCCACAGCTCAGAAGCCCTGCCTGCAATAATTCTTTTCGCAGCATCGTCCCTCCCTTGCCCATAAATATCCTTTTTATTTTTTCTTGTAAACCCCAAAACCAATCAATCTGATTGATCATTCACTTTGGGTAACTCAGGGGGATTTAATCAAATGGACTATTGCTGTGATAAATCCCTAAATCCAATGTAATAGATTGTCAATACTTTTATATTTCCACTACCATTTCTTCCACCCTCTCTCTCTCCTCTCACTCTCTGATTTGTTAATTTTACTACCTTTTGCAATGTTTTGACCCTATATTCTACCTTCTCATCAGAAGGGGGTCATATTTTCTACTCAAGAACAACAAAATTTGTATGTGTATCTTTTTAACCAGAAGGTTCCCCAAGTTTCCACTCTCCTACAAACTTACCTGTGCACAATGTCAAACTGATTCCTTTTCTCTTTCCTTACGTGAAACACTATGCCACCTCTTACTTACCCAGTCACATGGTTTTAAATACCATCTACAAACTGACTCCCAAAATTGTATCTCCAAACTACCCATCTCGAAACCCAGCCATTGATTTGCACTCCAATATGCCTTGCAGCCCACTTAATCTTTGTCACCTCAGTAAATGGCACCAAACTCAGAAAGTGGCTTCAGTTGCTCTCTCCCTCACTCCCCGTCAGTTCATCAGCAGACCCTGCATGTACTGTATTTATTCATTTCTCTCCATCTGGAAGCCAGTCATCCTTGTTCAGTGCACTGTCATCTCTCACCTAGAATACTCTACTGACAATGAATTTCTACTTCATTTTGCTGTTTTTACTGTGATTTCTTTCTATTTAATTCTCCATGTGACAACAAAAATGGTAATGAAATTCAGACTTGACTAAGTTGCCTTCTAATTGACTTTCCATTGAATAAAAGCACACTGTCTTAGGATGGATTATGAGACACTATGTGATCAGGGGCCTACTTAACTTTCCCCTCACCACGAGTTGCCACATGCACTTTGTCAAACTCACTGGGCTCTTTCCTGCTACAGAAACTTTGCAAATGCTAAGAAATGTGCTATGATTTTGTTAAATTAACATTTGTTAAGTGGAGCACAGGATGCTGGATGGTGAGTTATGATTCAACAATAAAGCAAAAGACAGTGGAAATAGAGAAGAGCATTGCTATAGGTCCTAGAAGAAGAACATGGCAAATCTCAAAGGGTCAGATGCGGAGTTCAAGGCAGAGTATATTCAGAGAGAGCAGTAAGTTCCCAGGCTAAAGCCAGACTGGTCAATTCAAATAATAGAATGAGATTTTGGTAAGCCCAATGGGGATCTTATCTAAAAAGAACACAAGGAGAAGGTCCTGGGAAATGAGGGAGACTGCTTATCACAAGGGCTATTGGGGAAGTTATATAAGGGACTTGTATTTGCATATGAGTCTGTAGACCATTATGCAGGGCATGTGCTTGCATGAGGGGCTAGTGTTAGTTTAAAATTCTGAAGTCTTCCTGGCCAAAAACATGGATACCATGGCAACAGTACCATGGAGTAGTTTAGCTAAACCCTGGACAGGATGTTTCTTCTGAACATGACTTTCACTTCTCTTAATGTACATTACTTGCCCTTTCTGTCTTTTTATATCTCAGCTTAAATGTCATCTCAGATAGAGATTTCTCCTGATCACTCAACCTCACCAGACGTTTTACTCCATACCCCATCCCATTATTTTTCACTTTAGCACTTTGTCGCTTTTCTTTTTAACATCAATCACCATTGTTATATATTCTCTGTTTGTTTGGTTGTCTCTGTGGTTCTCTGCTGTATGCCCTAAACTAAGCTCAAGGCAAAGCTTATGTCTCTGTGGTTCTCTGCTGTATGCCCTAAACTAAGCTCCATGCTTGGGACATGGTGGATATTCTAATATATGTCTGTTCAATGACTGACTGATTAATTCACAAAGCTAATTCTATCATCTTAGCTCCAGATATCATTCCCCTCATTTTGGGGAGCTTGTTGTAATCGATAACCCCCCTCTTTTGTATTTGCAATTTCTGTTCATCAAAACTGTTACTCCTATTTGAGCAGACATTCCACATGGGACCAGCCCTGTCAAGTCTGCATTGAATGATAGATACATCTTCCCATTTATAGAGCTCATTAGAGGATTCTTTTGGCTAACTTATTTAGCCATATTGTGCAAATAAAACACTACAGCAACAAAAAAATAATAATTTTCCTGCCTTATTACCACTGTTTATTTTATATCTCATTTTTCCAGAATCCAACAACTTCTTTCACACCTCAGTTCTCCACTGGCAATTTAAATTGAAAATATCTAAAAACAAAACCCTGACCTCATATAACTTTTCTTCCTCTACTTACTGTCTCCCTCTAACAAGTCAACAAATCCCTAAAAGTAGAAGGCTTGAAATTATCTTGAATTGTTTCCCATTTCATCAGCTAGCATTTTCTGTTAATTAAATCTGCTAAATGCCTCCTCTATGCATCACTTTATAAATCATCTCTCTTTATTTTTGCTATCTTTGTTTTCCATTTCAACTTCTCTTTACTCTTTCCCATAAAAGTAAAAAAAAAAATTGATCAAGAAATTCCTCACATTGTATTTTTTAATGACTGCCCACTTCTTTATTTACCTCAGCTTATGAAATCATCCTTCATTATGTGTCTCTTGTTTATTTTCTGATCGCTACTCCATGACAGAAACCCTTAACTTTGTCCAGGTAGCATCACCAAAAGTTCCCTGAAACCACTCTGCTTACATAGTGCCCACCATCTGGTCAACTTCATGCAGCTGGCAAACTAGGGAATCATCCATCAAGATTAAGGTCAAATATCACTTATTCTATGAAACTCTCTTCATAATAAAAATCCTTCTCATCCCAGGAAATACATTATTTGTAAAACATGTATTTAAGACATTTGTTAAGTTCTGCCCTTTCTAGAATGTGGGTACTTAGAGACCTAGAATATTTATGATTTTCACCAGTTTTGTTCACAGTATTTAACACACAGTAAGTACTCAGCTTGGCAAACTGACTAATAAATTAGTAACAATGGCAGAGTAATTAAAATCCACTTCTCACATGTTGAAGGTATGTTTGAGTTAGAGACTGAAAGATCTACTGTGAAGATCCAGGATGCTGCAGGTAGAACACCCTAAGGAAAAGTGAGGGAGCTTTAGAGCAAGACAGACATGAATTTCAATTAATACTGGCTCAACAAAGTACCACTCTACAGCAGTCTGACTTTGGGCAGCAACCTCTCTAAGCTTCTGTTCCTAATCTGTATACCAGGGATAATAATGTTTTCTTTGTAGACTTATCTACAGAATAAATAATGAAGTTTGTAAGCATTTAACACAATTTCTGGCACACAGTAAAGATTCAATAACTGCAAAAGCAACTATTGGAAAACATCCTTGTGATGCTGTCAGTCTGGTTAATATGTGTATTTCATCGCTCCCACAGTACACGCATAACTAACATGAATAATGAGTGAATTATCGGCGCCATAAAGACAAGATCACCGATGAACTATTTGCTTTTCCACTGATCTATTGTGCATGCTCTGTGTCAATCTCACCTCTTCCAAGAAATCCCACCATTTAAATATCACTCTGTCCTGTGTTCCATTAATTCTCACTCCATTATCAATTTTACAATCAAGTGATGGTGTGTAATTGTGAAATTATTGTCATATTAAACGTTTTTCTCTAGTGTCTCTGAGCATGTTTGTTAGTTTTCATTCGAAGACTTTTGTGATCAGGGTCTATTTCCTTGAACTTATTCATACCCCACCTAATACCCAGTAGAGTGTCTACACGAGTAGATAGTAAATAAATTTGTGTTGGGTTAAATATATATCTATATAATTTTATATCTCAGTTCATAAGTATCCTTGGTAATATGTTCAGAAATGTTTTCTATCTGTGGACATAATATATAAAATATACATGTGCATTCTATATCATTTTAAAATATTCAGAACATAAAATAATCTCTGTGCTCAGGTCTTCCAGATGAACAATTAATTTTTATCCACATTTAAGTATATAATGTACTTAATTTATAATTAATTACTCAATGTTGTGAATAGTAATAAGCAATTTTAATATTTCAGGGAACACAAACATTAAAGAAAGAAAATAGGAAGTAATTCATGCATTTTTTTAAAATCCAAGGTCATTCTTAAGGAATGAGAAAAAGAATAACCTGAAAACATAAGTGTACAGAGTGATTATGTAGATTACCTAGCCCTCAACAAACCCTCAATTTAACTGGGTTACTGGAAACGAGGCATACTACACAAAACACTGACTAGACTATAGGGAACCTGGGGCAGGCAGATTTTTTAGGTGTATCAGGGGATTGGATTGCACTAGTTACCTGCTCTCTGGAAAGTAGAACAGAGCTAGGGAATAATAAAGGGCAGAGAG
>NW_026555310.1:25360000-25425000 GCF_021234165.1 Pteronotus mesoamericanus
GAATACCATTAGTTCATCCAACAAATATTTAATGATTGTAAAATATGTGCCAGGCCCACTGGAAGGTTAAGGATATGGTGTATAAGTCCCTGGTTCTTCAGGATATGACTCAAGCATACATAAAACTTGAGTTGCAAAGAGCTAGTTGGAGGAATAAAGGGGCCAAACCTTGAGAGACTTTTGTGCTAGTTAAGATATTTATCCTAACAGTAATGAAGCACTATTAAATATTTTTACAATGGCAATTTTTAAAAGATCATTCTAGTGAAAGTGTAAAGAAAGAGATGAAGAGAAACAAGATCAAAGGCCATAAAGACCATCTGGAAAAATATAATTTAGATAATTTCAGGAGGAATTAGAACATTACTTAAATCCTTTACTAAGCCAGAAGGTCTGGAATCCCACCTACCATAGGGTTGTAATGACCTTCCACTCTATATTTTCAAAGTGTTAAGCACAGCCTCCCTTTGGTTATATCTATGTGCTTGACCCTAGAATTCTTTTAAGCTGCCTCCAAGATGATACACAAAATCTCTGTCATCCTAAGCAGTTATTTGCTGCCGGACACTGGAAAAGTACACAAGTACCAATATATCTAGTGAAGTCCAGGGGTAGGGTGTCACAAAACCCCAAGAACTTAAAATAAGATGTGAGTGTCCTCCCATAAAAGTCATGTGTTTCCAAGACAAGATGATTTATATCAAAATTTTTGAAACACCTAGTTTCTTGTGGTTGGTGTTGTTTTTGAAAAAATAAACTTTGAGGTAGCTCTGATGTATCAGATTACTTGCATCAACTGTGTCATTTTTTATCATGAAGATACTAAAAAAACAATCAAGTTAATCCAGGTCAAACTTGTCTTTTTCTTATTTGAAGTTACTCTAAGACTGTCACAAAACTAAGTCTCATAGGAGAAACCTGATTGTGATAACAAATTACAATGATTCAGGCGATTGATAATGGTGACAATGGGGATGATAATGATTTAAAGGGTAACAAAATAACATGGTTACTTGAATGTGTAATGAATATAGGGATATGAAAGAGACAGTGACTAACTCATATGTTCATTTGTTTATTCAAGGAAGATTTACTAAATGTTGAAACATGAGTGTTTATATACTAACTCAGAGGCTGTGCTGATGTTTGACATACAATGATGAAAAATCAGATATAGTCTTTGTCCTTATGGAGCTTATACTCTAGTGGGTGAAGTGGAGGTGAAGAGTATAAAGAAAACAATAAAGTAAAACCAAAACAGCCCTGGCTGGTGTGGCTCAGTGGATTGAGTGCCAGCCTGCAAACCAAAAAGTCACCGGTAATTGGGGGTATGCACTGGATGTATCCCTTGCTCATTAATGTTTCTCTCCCTTTCTTTCTGCCTCCCTTCCCCTCTCTCCAAAAATAATTAAATAAAATATTTAAAACATAAAATAACAAAGCAAAAGATAATTGAATCATTTTATTATGCCAGGAAGGAAATTAATAAGGTGATGTAAACAAGAATCCCATGGGAAGAGGCTACTTTATAAAGACAAGAACAGAGTATCAGAAAAAATAATGTTGGAGCTGAGATCTGAAACATGAGAAGAAGACACCCATGCAGTGAAACAGAGGAAGTGTTCTAAGCATGATATTCAGATCCTGAAAAGTAAAAGAGCTTGGTATAACTGAGAAACAGAAAAGAGGTTGAGATGACTGGAATATAGTAAGCAAGGAAAAATAGCATGAAGTGATGTCAAAAGGTCAAGGTGGAAGAAATCAGGCAGACCTTGCTAGTTTTATAGACCATACTAAAAAGTTTGAATTTTTTATAAGAGCAAAGTTATTGGAGAAAGAACGTGACAGAATTAATTTGCTTTTTCTAAAAGATCATTCTGGCATCTGTGTATAGACTGCATTGGAACGGAGCAGTAGCAGAAGCAGAGAGACAGGTTAGAAAACTCTTGCAGGAAATAAAGATGGTGGTGGTGACAGATAATATGAACAAACTCAAGACATGTTAGTGTTGAATGCAATGGTCTAAGGTGTGAAGAAAAAAAAAGAATTAACATGATTAGTTTTTGCCACTTATTGAGGTAGCAAAGAATAAAGAAAGAAACAGTGGAAAGCAAGATACAAAGTACTATTTGGGTAATATATTAATAGTTTGAAGTTCCCAACAGACATTATCTGCAGAAATCAGATAGACTGGAGAACAGAGAAGAGTTTGGCATCTATGGGTAGATTCCAGGGAGTCATCAACATACAGAGAATACTTAAAGCCAAAAGGCTAAATGAACCAGAAGAGTAGAAACAGAAAAGTAGACCCAGAATTGAGTCTCCAAGAACTTCTATATTAATTGCTAGTACACCAGGAAATGAAACTGCAACAAGGATTAAGCAGTGACCAATGAAATTTTCAAGAGCGTGCTGTCAAGGAAATACAAGTGGAGGGTATTTCTAGAAGGATTATATAGTCAAAAATGCCTAATGTTGCTGAGGGATAAAGAATAATGCATGGTAACAAAGCTATTGTTTTGAGTCATTGGATGAATAATGATATAACTTGCTAAAAGATGGAACAAAAGAGGAGGGACAGATTTGGGGCAGGTTGAGCTTTCTGTTCCCCAATGACACTTGCGAAGACCTTATCGCCAAGCCTCTCATATGCAATGTCCCTAATAGCTTGTATTAAGCTCTGGATTTATTTGGTGTAACTAAAAGTTAAAAACTGCTAAATGTCATTTTGTTGGTATTTGTAATTTAAAAAGAAACATACAGAGGTGACTATATCAGATGGAAGAGTCTGAATAAAAAAGTGATTAGAAAGTTTTATTGGGAGCAAGAGAAAGAAGAAAGGACAGCGAGAATAAAGAAGCAATAAAAAAAAACAGAATTTATGGAATATTCACTATGTAACAAACACTTGTCAAGTGTTTTTTTTAAAATTAAATCACAGCCCTTGCTATTATGGCTCAGGCGATTGAGTGCTGGCCTGCGAACCAAAGCATTGCCGGTTTGATTCCCAGTCAGGACACATGCCTGGGTTGCAGGCCAGGTCCCCAATATAGGGTGAGAGGCAACCACACATTGATGTTTCACTCTCTCTATTTCTCCCTCCCTTCCTCTCTCTCTAAAAATAAATAACTAAAATCTTTTTTAAAATAAAATAAATCGCTGAGAAATAAATATCAAATTTTTTACAGAATAAAAAACTAGAACTCAGTAAAATTATTGACTTGGTTAATGGCACATAGGTGGTAAGTGAGGAAATAGGAATTTGCTTCACGGTTTATTTGGCTCAAAATCCTGGGCTCATTCTGTTATGCATTGCTGCCTAGTGTAACCAGCCCTTGCAATGACAAAAGTGAGCCACCTGGGTAGCAAAGAATTTGAATGATTACCAGGAATAGTACATGGATACCACTGGGACATCCGTACATGGTGCTGGCTGCCTTCTGTCCCAGGCTCTCCCTTTTGACACCTTCCCTGGGTATTATGCCTACCACTGTCACCCTTAGCACCTCCATCTCCTCACAGCTGTGATCCCTTCCTGTCACACATCTGCTCTGTGCCTCATCTCTTCAGACCATCTGAGGAGACCTCTTCCAAAATAAGGACTCATTAACTAGGTTATAGTAGCTAAATTATCTTAATATTGTGAGCTTTCATGGTCTCATATGTAGAAACAATTATTTCTACCTCCTATCGTTTGTCAATTTATCCATAAAATCACTCAATATTCTAACTGCCGTGTAGAAAGCACGCATGATTCTTCCATCTTTGTTCTTCTTTCTCAGGATCGCTGTTGGTATGCGAGGCCTTTTGTGGTTCCATACAAATTTTTGAAATATTTATTCTAGTTCTGTGAAATATGTCATTGCAATCTTGATAGGAAATACATTGAAAGCATAGATTGCTGTAGGTAATATAGACATTTTAATGATGTTAATTTTCCCTATCAATGAACATAGTATGTGCTTCCACTTATGTTGTGGGGAGCGCTGCGCAGGGCACACCTGGATCTTAGGGTTACTCTCTGGAGCCAGCTGAGAACGGAGCAGGGTTCTAAATCCCACAGAGCCTGTACTGGGGTTATCATGGACAGGAGGAATAAACACTAGTCATTGCAAACACTTCTCTCTTTGCCAGAAGAAGGGACATAGCTCTTCCCTCTAGTGGAGAAGGCCCCGAGCCCCTGTGTCCAAAGGCTTTTTTTGAGAACCATATGCACAAGGGTTTGGATGCAAAGCTCATCGATCAATGTCCAAAGGCTATGTTTACAGAAAACAAAGAGCGATCATAGATAACAATTGAAGGAGCACAAGAGATCTGCATCAGGTCAGGGTCTATGAATAATGTAAATCTCCTTCCCAGAATGAACCAGTTATCATAGCTTTTGAGGGAAGAACAAAGCAGCCTTAGAGGAAATTACTAGTAGGCCTGATTGTCCCAGGGAATCACCTGATCCAATTTAAGACTGTACCTGCCTTTAGTATTGTTTCAAGCCTGAGCCAGGTGGGCAGGGCAGAACCACCAATAGATAAGGAGATTTGTTTCAGATAGAATGAGGACTCCAACCTGTCCAAGCCGAGCCAAGGGGTGTAGGCCTTTTTGCCCTTTCCTCATGTTCCCCCAAGTCTTTGTTCCGCTGCCCATATCAGCCAATGTCTGTCTTAGGTCATTTCTCCTCATGAGAGAACTTACTTGTCATCAACAACCAACCAACACAGGGCCAAGCAGAGTGATGTGACAGAGGCAGGGCCTGCTTGGCCCTGTGATGGTCAGTAGGGGCCAGGTTTCATCTCCTGAGTGGCCTATTTTCCCAAGGTCTCCTTGATAATTTCCAGCTTTGGTGTCCTCTCACCTGTCGGGGAGGCTACAGTCCCTGAAACCAGGCGGGACGGTTCCCAACACACTTATTTGTATCTTCTTCAATTTCTTTCTTCAGGGTCTTATAATTTTCCCAGTACAGGTCTTTTACATCCTTGCTTAGGTTTATTCCCAGGTATTTTATTCATTTGGAAGCAATTCATTTGTCAGTTCTAGTAGTTTCTTGGTGGAATCTTTGGGGTTCTCTATGTACAGTACCATGTCATCTGCAAATAAAGAGTTTTGACTTCTTCCTTCCCAATTTGGATGCCCTCCTTCTTCTTGTCTGATTGATGTGGCTAGGAATTCCAGTACCAGGTTGAATAAGAGAGGTGAAAATGGACAACCTTGTTTTGTTCCCAATCTTAAGGGGAACTCTTGTAGTTTTTGCCTGTTGAGTAAGATGTGGAATAGTAATAAAAATAGCATGGTACTGGCATAAAATCAGACAAACAGATCAATGGAACTAAATAGACAGCCCAGAAATAAACCCACAACTTTACAGTCAATTAATATTCAACAGAGGAAGCAAGCGCATTCAATAGGCTAAAGATAATTTATTCAATGAATGGTGTTGGGAAAATTAGACAGATACATGTAGGAAAATTAAACTAGACCATCTTATTATACCACACAAAAGAATAAATTCAAAGTGGACTAAAGACTTCAATGTTAGACCAAAAAACATAAAAGTCATATTATAAAGCATAGCAAAATCTTGGACATTGCCCATAGCAATATTTTTTCAGATGTATCTCCCCAGGCAAGTGAAAAAAAAAAAGAAAAAAGAAACAAATAGGAATACATCAAACTAAAATTTTTTGCACAGCAAAGGAAAACATCAACGACAACAAAAAAGACAATCACTGAATGGGAGAACATATTCACCAATACATCTGATAATGGGTTAATATACAAAATATATAAAGAACTTACAAAAACTCAACACACACACACACACACACACACAACACACACACACACACACATACACAACAATTAAAAAATGGGCAAAGGACCTGAATAGATACTTCTCCAAAGAGGACATACAGATGGCCAATAGACATATTAAAAGATGCTCAGTCACTAATCATCAGAGAAATGCAAATTAAAACCACAATGAGATGTCATCTCATACCTGTCAGAGCAGCTATCATCAATAAGTCAACAAACAACAAGTGTTGGCAAAGATGTGGAGAAAAGGGAACTCTTTTGCACTGTTGGTGGGAATGAAGATTGGTACAGCCACTGTGGAAAGCAGTGTGGAGATACCTCAAAAAACTAGAAACAGATTGGCATTTTGACCCAGCAATCCAACTTCTGGGAATTTATCTGAAGAAACCCAAAACACTAATTCATAAGAACACAAGCACCCCTATGTTGATTGCAGTGTTATTTACAATCACCAAGATATGGAAGCAGCCCAAATATCCGTCAGTATGTAAGTGGATAAAACAACTTAATAAATAAAAAGAACACATGCAATATAGGTTTGAATGTTAAAATGTCACAGAAAATATGGCTAACTTGAATAAATTAGTCCATGTTAGCAAAAGAACAGAAGATAATACTAAATGAAGAGAAATCTAATCAGGTGATTCCATCTCTCAGGAAATAGTCATGTTTTTTGTAACATATATTTCTAATTGTTAGAACAATGCCATCTGAGATGAAAAGTTATGATTTATAATTTTTGTGTGTTCTCATAACACCTAATACATCCCTGTAAAAACAGTGTATTCTGACTTACATTGACAGACTACTTCTGTAGAGTCCTTCTAGTCTGAAGTTACTGCATACTTTTTGACCAGGTGGAATAGGAAGATTAAATGTTATAAACTGTAAGGAAGGTAATTGGTAGGTGGTGCCTTGAAGCCTCCCTAAGAACGTGCAGCTCATATCAGGCTAGAAAGTATCAAGAGGAAGAAAATGTGTAACATCCTGGACCTTAGAGAAGCTCTTGTGATGCCCCTGTGCTGATGGTCACAGGGGCGGAAACAGTCTTAATTGCACTGAGTGTCCCCGGGCATTGATGTAGCGGCAGAAGCTTCTCTTTTGGTTTTGGCATCAGGAGGTAACATTTAGATGGTTTCCCTTTTAGAATCAACACAGCAAATCCATTCTAGTGGAGGTTATTTTTAAAATGCCAAGCTTCAAATCATCTTCAGAATTATAATAACCTGTGTTAGAATGAGGCACTGTATTTGGTTTTTGATTATCTGATAAGCTAGAAAAATCACTTTCTTCATTTCTGGCTTAACAAATGACCTTCAAAGAGCAGTTTGGTGAATTACCATGATGCTAAGCTATTATAGAAAGATTAGATAGGAGCACTCATGGCTGCACATTTACCAATTCAAAAAATAACGCCTGTTGTCCTACACATAGAGTGACTAAATTTACTGGAGGGGAAAAAAAAGCCTCCTCCTAGACAAATTGCTCCCTGGAAGTTTGAAACCTGTAAATAAATAGCCTATCTTGAGTTCATGTAAGTGACTAGGATGACTGGCAAGGAACAAGAGCTCCTCATCATTTCAATGAAGGGCAATTTTAATAATAAGCAAATGAAAATTGAATATCTTTTTAAGTTGACCATATAATGGATAGTTTTGAAATGTATTTATAAATATTACTCAATTGAAAACTGATTTAATTTTTAAAACTTGGAGTGGTTTAATTTTTTAAGTGCCAAATCGTTGCTAAAGAAATGCTTTCAACTCTATCTGAGGTGAATTATCTGTGTGCTATAACAAAATAGCAGAGTGTAGTTGTGTCCACAAGTGGTTTGCGGGTTGGCCATATAAGACTAAAGAAGACCAAAAGCTTGGCAGTCTCCTACTGTACACAAGTCTTCCTTTGGCCAAAAAAGAGATTTACACTTATACAGAGAGAAACTCTGTCAGAAAAAAATATATAAATAAGCCTCCGTTTAAACTTATCTGAAAACTCCATTTGCTACATAAGGAATGTTTAGTCTTATTTATATATTTATTCGCCATCATTCACATGTAGTTTTGATTCTAATCTGCACATAAAATTCCCGAACCAAACTTCTCTGCTGATTAGAAGTAACAACACTGTGTTTATTAAAGTCAGCAAATCTGTGATTCAAAAAGACACCTTACTAAAGAGTTAGGATTTTATATTAAGAATGTCTGAAAGCATGGAAGAAATGCTACTCTTTGGGTAAAGCTATTCTATTGCTGTGAAAATCAGACATTAATAATTCATTTTTCATAGAACCTGCACTTCTGGCTCTTGGAAAGGCATAATAGTTTGAAAGGCCTACTAGGGTGAGAAGGAGCATAATGCACCTACCAGAGGCGCACTTTCAAGTTAACTGACCCCCCTGTACAGGGTGCAGAAAGCAACCCTTAAAACATGGTACAAAATTTCCTCCTGCTTAAAATCACTCTGAATTAATGTTTTCTATAACCTCCAACTTTAGAAGAGCCCATATTGAATTAATAAAATAAAGCAGACAGAGAGCAGGGTTTGAAGAGTGTACCTCAGAGACTGTGTAAAGAAAAAAGAAAAACATTCAGAGTATTCCACTTACTGGTTCCAATTGTTTAACATTCAAAGACATAAATCAATTATTATAATAGGCACTAAGGCGCAAAGATGAATTAAGCATAATTAGATTTAATCCCTGGCCTGGGAAAGTTCACCCTCTGGTAAAGGGGGCAATTTCATAAGAGTCCATAATGATCTAGTAGTCTGATGATGGAGCTATGTACACAGGGTATTATTTGAACAAATAAGGCAGAAAGTTGTCCCAGCTTTCTAGAGATCATGTCTGTGCCAAGTATTGGTCAATGACTAGGACTTCATCAGGAGACAGTGGTGTGTTCTGGGAAATGTTTGGCATTCAGAGACACGACCTATACAAAGACTGTCCAGGAGTGTCCAACCTGAGGCCCATGGGCCGCATGCAGCTCAGGATGGCTGTGAATGTGGCCCAACACAAAATCATGAATTTACTTAAAACATTATGAGATTTTTTTTTGTGATGACATGTCACAATGTATTTAACATGGGGCCCAAGACAACTCTTTTTCTTCCAATGTGGCCCAGAGAAGGCAAAAGTTTGGACACCCCTGGAAGAAAACACGGAATGAAAAGGCAGTGATCTATATTCAGCAAACTAAAATTTTTTCAAAACCAAAACATCAAAAAGAGGGTGAATAGAAATGAGACATGAGGTGTAAGCAAGGGCCACATGTTGGGGAATTGTATATGACATGTTAAGGAGCTTGGGTTTTATCTTGTAGGTATGGGAAGCCACTGACTAGGAGCAATTAAGTAATGTGATTCCAACAAAGTAGAAGCAAAATAGAAGATACAATTTTTGTCAAGACATGCCATTAATATATTAAAATACAGTTCATGTTTCAGTAATCCTCAGCTTCTCTTGTGGCTAACATTAAGTTGTAGACCAATATTTAGGGAATAAACGTTGCCTAACACTCATTCTTGTGCATGTAGATATGCAGAGGAAAACAAATAGCAGCTAAGAAACAAAGTAAAAGTTGAAGACTATAAATAATTATGTACATAATTTCTAAAAATTGAGCTAAGATAATAAATGTGACCAGAGTTCAAAAAAAGGAGTTGAGAGACATCTGAGCAATGAGAAAGAAAAAAAAAACTTCCAAAGTGAAACTTAAATGACCTCTTCTTATATACGTGTACAAACCTATAGATTCTCCATTTTGTTTCTCCATTTCTGTTAGCGAATATGACTACCGCCAAATGTTCTATTCCCTCCCCTATATTTCTCAGCTCTCTTGCCACAGGGAAGTCTATGGGACAGGTTCTGCCAAGGAAAATGGGGCTGCAGTAATGCAGGTCACTTCCTGGCTCAGACAATAAAGAGTTTATGTGTAATTTCCCAGTTCCTTCTTGCCCTGCCACAGACTCAGGCAGTGTTTCAGGGGCTTGAGTCCTGGGTCTCTGAATGACTGCATGGAGCAGAGCTCCTTACCTTGCAATCACCCAACAAAATGATGTGTTGCATAAACCTAGTCTGTGAAAATGAAGGCCTCATTCCTTCTTATTCTTTCCTTTACTGTTTTATGCCTTGCCTAGTTTTTTGGGGGGGAAGGGGGCTACTGTGTTCTTTCTTCTGCATTGCAATCATTTTCTATGTGGGTAACACTAATTTCAGAAAAGAAGGCATAATTGCTAAAATAAAAAACACCGAAAAAAAAAGCAAAGACAAAAATTTTATAGCCAAGCTAAACTTTGGAAAAATATTGAAGAAAATATATCAAAATATTAGCAGTAGTTCTATCTGTGAAGGATGTGAGTGGTTGGTTTATCTTACCTTAATTTAATATGCTTTCCACTATTTCTAAAATAAGCCTGAATTATTTTTATAAGAAAAAATATGTATAAAACCCTTTACATTTAACAAATAATTTTGCCAGAAACTGGTTCTCATGAACACCAAACTAAAATAAAACAGTAAAGAAGCTTATGAGAGTCAACTGATTGTTTAGACTACACACATATGTGTGATTTTTATTTTCAAAGGTATCCCAACATCTGCAATTCTTCCCCCTTCTATTCTTTAGAGATTATGATCAAATATTGTGCAATTTTATAATATCAAGTTATAATTATTTTACACTTTTGAATAAAATACCTAGGTTATTTCTTAGTACTGAGGATCACTTAGATATTATGTTGCCAAAGTATGTTTGAATTCACTGAAAAGTGAAACATTAGTCTTGTTCATTTATTTGCTTCATTTTGCTTTTCTCCAATTATATTTTTCCAAATGGCACTCAAAACCATTGCCATAGAACCTTAATATTTATTAGAAATCTTTGATATTTAAATTATTTGCTGCTCTCTAGAAGCTAATATACAAAGAAAAATATTTATTACATTAACTTTACCTACAGATTTGTCATTCGAGCATATTTGTTGAATTTTAAGTGGTTTTATTTGTCTAAGTTTTTCAGATATGATGAAAATATTGTGAAAAAACTAAATTAGTATACAAGGTTATTATGGAATGCTGATTGCTTACCTGTTGAGAAGTTCTAATTAAATCTTCTGCAATTTAATCCCTCAAACCTTAAATTTTCAGATTTCAGTTTGAATTAATGGGTTACTAAAACTGAAGCCAATCTGTGTAGAAAAAAATATTTTAACATACATAAGATATGAAGGACTTGGAATTGATTAAAGTAACAGTATCTCTGCTGAAAACACCAAGGATATTTATAGGCAACATGATGAGCATAACATTTTGAGTGTAACGTTGATGTAGATTTTCTCTATTCTCTCCAACTCAATGTTAGAGTTACCTAAAATTTCAAATGATTAAGACCTTAATTCTCAAAGCTGGTGAGAATGGGAACAAGGCTATAATTAACAAATAAAATAACTCTTTGCTCATTGATCTTATTTGTTTTAATTCACAGTATTTGGTTTATTTTCTTCTAGTAACTTGGAAGAACACATAATATTTGTGTTTACTAAAATAGAGCATGTGTTTCAAAAGAAATTGTAAAACCTTGCTTTATTTTTTAAATAAAATTCTACCTTATAATAAGCCAGTGAGATGGAGTAGCAGTCTAGTCTATGGTATCTCTGCCAGAAATCTGAGGATCTGAGAACTGCTAGTAAATCTTGTAAAGCCATAGAGAATTTAGGTCAGACCGATCCAGAATGAAAATATCTTTATTTTTAAAAAACATAAACCATACACCAGGGATTACATCATTGCCTGATTATTATTGATTAAATTATTTATGTTTTGTCATTGTTACCAAAAAAAGTATACATTAAAAACATTTCCAAGCCTATTTCTCTGTTTTAAATGGTTTAGTAGAGGAAAAGGCAGAGCATTTCTAGTGGAAGCTCTATTACATTATTACTCAAGATTTCATAAAATCTTTGTTGTGGACTAAACATTGCGATGGAAACACTAAGGAAGAGAGAAGCAAATGAGGGAGAATGTGGCTACAAAATCAGTCTTAAACCTCTACATCATCTTCTCCAACTGTGGATTCCTCGGTCTAGTTGTCTCATTCCTCTAGAGGCCGTGAGCTCAGGAATCAGACTATCTGATTTAGATCCTCCTTTCTCCACTTATTATTTATGTGGAGAATCAGAAAATATTTGACCTCTCTGAACATCACTATTGCCATTATTATTTTTACTAATTTTAATGTCACAAAGACAGAAACTTCTTTGTTTCCATTAGCCAGTCCATGACATTCTTTATTCTATCCTTTATTTCGCATTTACCATAGGCTGCATAAACTTCAGAGCCATAAAGATCAGTAAGACACATTGATACATCCTGGGTACCTAGCCTATATCCCTTTAACCACTTTACCCGTTTTTCTTATGAGGAGCCATCATCATAGACTATTTGTTCTCCTATAATTCTATCTCTTCAAAATCAGCTATGGATTAGTTTTACCATCCACTTTTATCTCTTGAGCAGACAAGCATTGTGAATAGTACCCTGACAGAATTATGTTTTCCAGCTGCTGATGTTACTATCATTTCAAAGACTTAGCATTTAATTCAAGGTCCCAAACATACTCCTTTTCCTCTCACCCTGAGCAAATGATTTTGCTTATTTCATGGGAAAAAAATAATGTAGAACATGAAATAAAACTGTATAGTCTCTAAAAGCAGAAGAGCTACCTTTGTCTACACATATCTTTATCTTCTTCCTGTTATCTCTGATAGCGCTTACCCACCTAAACCAATACTATTATCTGAGCTTAGGAGATCAATCTCTCTCATCTGTTCCTAGAACTCATAGAAAAGTATGTTATTTGTAGCCTTCGTGTATCTTTAAACTGTCTGATACCTTTAAACTCCATTCTCTACTCCCCACTCTAAAATCCATTCTTCCAAATACTCCTCTAACTAGCTTCCTCTATTATACCCACGATATTTTAAAGAAGTTTAAAATTAGCCTACCTTTCATATTCAATCAACACACTGCAGTCTGATTTCACATCATACTAATTTCCCTGAAATGGTTCTAATTTGTAGTCAATGAGCATTGGGGATTGGGAGGAGTTCAATTCTTAGCATTCAATAGTTAAGCACTGTCTATGATTCCTCCTTGTATCCTTCTGCTTCTAAGACATGGCTCATTGATGTCTTTCATTCTGACACTTTTACAACTACATCTCACCTGGTTCTCTTCACCTTAAACCTGTGCTTCATAGATTCCTCAGTCTTCTCCTTTTCGCACTCTGTAAACTCTCCCAACACACCGTTTACACACTGTGCAATTTACACATTCGACGCTTTATTATTCATTTGCCTGCAGTTGGACACATTAAGACCACTGGCCACCACTCACTCACACTGTGATGCCATGTCCAGACTTGAACCCTGGTGAGTTGTCAGTAAAACAAGGCTGTTTTTAGCAAATGCCTGGAGACCTCACCTTATTAGAGCAGAAATGTGTGGTTGATTCCACTTCCCTTAAACATACATTCATTCTACTTGTAGGCTTCTGCTAACTACTTAAAGGGAAACTAATAATATAAAAGAGTAGAGGACAAAAAATGCATTTTCTTTAAGTACATGTGCAAGGTAAGATTTGATCACACATAAGCATTCAGAGTTTAGTGATTTCAGGCTCCAAATAAATGGATAATTTTTGCTGGCAAATGGAATTGAATTATTAAATTATCGTACTGGTGTTGGGCATTTGTAACAAAAGAGAAGGGAAACCGTTTATTTATTTTTTCCCTCAAGGCCATATTATACTTGAATGTTTCCTGCTTAATAGCTGCACCTGCTGGTAAGGACAAAGGATGCACTATAACTTGATTTTGTAAATAACTTACTGCAATAGGCTGAGACTTTGTGCCATATCTAATGGGCATGTAGCCTCCTTCTCTTTTGATTGCTTTCTTTTTTTATATCATTTAAAAAGAAAAGACTTGTACTGTTGTGTGTACTAGCTTAAATCTATTTTTTGTTACTGCTTGAAATTATTTCTGTTGTCATCTCAACCATTGTCAGCAAACTGTCGGTAAGGTTTGTTTTCAGAATTTGGGGTGAGTTTGCTAAGTGAAGCTGTCAGCTTGCTTAAATACACAGTCAACTTTATTATTTGCAGTGTAGAAGAAATGTAGTTTCATTTCTTAGACAAAGTTTGTCTAGAATTTAAAGGAGCACAGTTTCAGAAAAGAACAGAAAAGAGAACAATTTGTGATCAACCTAATTGTAGATAAATTCTAAATACAACGTCTCAGGAATAAAATTTAAAGTAGTTCTTTGACGTTTGACATAAGAGGATTCCAAGATTTAAAAAACAGGAAAAATGCTTATAAAATACAAATATCACATAATGTTTGGTCTTTTTTTCTTCTTAAATTATTAACAAAGTTGGGACACTAGAGCCTAAAGAGTATATTTTACACCTTTAAGTTACTTTAAGTACTCAGTTTGGAGACCCTAAAACTTGCCTGGTTAAACAGCTATATCGACACAGGGTCCTTCTCATTCTTAAGTAATAAAGTGCCATCAAATTTTGCATTACTATTTTCAAGTGGATTCTGAATTCTTTCACCCTTTATGTTCATTATTTGAAGCCATTATAATAATTATTTTAATTAATTTTATTTTTCAGTCTCAAGAAATTACAATGTCCACTCTAAACAAAGAAAGGATGAATTGTGAAAGCTAAATTCACATTTCCTTGTTATCGTTTTTTAACTGATCCTTAAGGAGGGAGTGAAGAGATTGTCAGAATCCATGTACTGAAAGTTGGATGGATGATCCATGCCATGTCACCATGTTCTGGATAAATTATAGTTCCCATGGTCCTGATGATGAGAATACACCCCCAGTTACTTAGGACCTATTTAGTGAGAGCTTACTCCATATACCACACACCAACACACATGTTCATGGATGTGTCATACATATGAATATGTATGTCAAAGAAAGAACAAATCTTGAGAACCATTCCTCTAACACTCTGTATGTGCCTTCTGCTTACTTTCTAACAATTCATTTTCACTATTATGGTTAAATCTAGAAGATATCATCATGATATTCATGGACCATAGACATTCTTGTCTTCATGGGCCCCTTCTTACATAAAACAAAATATTCAGTTATCTTTTACAACTACATAGGTATAAAGACAAATATATTAATGTTATATAGTAAAACATTTTGAGCAAAAACTTCATATTTTTCTGATCTAAAAATATTAAAATATTTGTATGTCCCTACAAATATTTTGAGTCCTAGGCACTGAGCCTACTGTGTCTAAGGTATATGATGGCCCTGGATACCTATGAACTCAATGCTTATTGACTGCCAGATCCATAGCTCTTACCTTCACCTCTTATTTAACTCCCTGGATTTAGAACTGTCAATAGAAATTTTTTCCTTATGTTACCATAACCTTAGATTCTCAAAATGAAATTCACAATACCCCTAAAGTAGATCTACCTCTAACTTTTGTATTTTCATCATTGGTCTCATCTCTTCCTTATTCTTCCAAAAGTAAGAGCTTAGAAGTAATATTTGCTTTTCCTCATATTTTATATTGAGCTTTCAATATGAATGAACTACCTTTTCTTTCCTCTGCATACATTCACCACCACCACCACCTTTCCCAGATTCAATAATTCCCATATGAAGTATTGAACCCCTGCAACACAGGGTTCCTGACTTCTTTTCCATTATAATTATTCTGCACATTGATGCTGGATTAATTTTCCCAAAATTCTTATCGTGGGATCATTGTTTTTTCCAAAAATCTCTAGAGTTAATGATATAACTGTTTCTAATTTATAACCCTAAATTCCAATTTATGACTTGACCTCATTAACTTATTTCTTTCATCCACCCAAATGGATTGTTCACTGGACTCTGGTAGTCTCCTGGCCATCCCTCGGCTTAATCACACTCCTCCCCAGCTGTTTATTTATATTAGGCTGTTCTACCCCTTCATTTACCACCAAAAACATGTACACTGTTACAGACTCAGATTTGATCCTGCATCCTCCATAATGTCACCTCTAATTACCTCATGTTATCTGATCCCATCTTTCTCTAACTCCTAACACATTTTTAAGGTATACTATTATATTAGCCTAGTAGATATAAGTCTGCTCATTTCCTAAGTGTTATGTTCATCTCTTGTTTTCTGTTATATTTTTTGTGTTTCTACAATACCTAGAACATTACTAGCTATCATGACAGGGAGTTAATATTTATTGGTATAGTGATTAATAAAGACATTTTGATTAAATTTTAAAAATCATGATGTTCCAAGATATTGATAGACTATAAAATTAACATGTGAAATAGAAATAATATTGCTAGCAATTGTTTAAAAATTTATCTTATATTAAAGAGCTACTATGCTTCATGACAGCATGGAACTGGAGAGCATTACGCTAAGTGAAATAAGCCAGGGGGCGAAAGACAAATACCATATGATCTCACCTATAAGTGGAACCTAACCAACAAAACAAACAAGCAAGGAAAATATAACCAGCAACATTGAAAGAAAAAAGAAACCAACAGAATCAAGAGGGGAGGCAGGAGGGGGTGGGCAGGGAAAGGGAAGGGAAGGGTCAAGTAAAGGAACATGTATAACAGACCCATAGACAAAGCCAAAAGTGGAAAAGGATTGAGGGAGGGAAGTGGGGGGGGGCAGGGGAAAGTGGTGGCAGGAAGGTGGAGACAAATGTATTTGAACAATAAAAAAATTAAAAAATAAATAAATACATTAAAAATTTATCTTATAAAAGTAAAGAATTTTTTAAATTCATTTGAATAAATTTGTGGTAGTATCAACTAATAACCAGGAATTTATCAGTAATGTTCAATAACTCAACTTAAACTATGGGAACATGGAGACCAACAAGTCCTCTTCTCTCAGACTCACAGTTTCCACTCTAGTGGAAGGAGACACACAATGTTGGATAACACTAAGTCCAATAATGGAAATAAGATAGATTGATTTCATAAACAGTAAAAGTGTAGGAGCTCATTTATACCTAATGATCCTGTAAGTCTTCTCTATGTAGACAACTCAAATGAGATCTAAATGACCAAAAGGAGGAGGGGAGAAGATAGTTATATGAATATCTGGGAAGAGAAATATATAGATTGAGGGAACTAGAAATACAAATTTCCTGAAACAAGAATAAACTTGGCTTAGCAAGATTAAAGAATCGGAAAAGGTTAGGCTGTGCTGTGCTCATGTATCTACTCAATCTTACTCCATGAGTTGGGCTGTTCTGATTGACCACCAAGTGCCATGCTTACTGCTCAGACAGTGGAACTAGGGTTCTTAATTAACAGCTCTATCAGAACCACATATAGCAAGATGAGTCTTCTCAGAGGAAAAGAATGCAAGAAATGCAAAAGAACAAATGCCCTTGTGCATTTAAAAAATAATTTAATAAAAGCCAATAGACTCTGAGTGTATCATTACAAATATGAAATAGAAGCTCAACCCTTATGAATCTTCCATTTATATCTGTATGTGTCATTCAAACTTTGGTAAATATTTGAACAATATTTGCCATGAAAATTTAAAAATTGGTCATTATAGTAATAATCCTGTTGTATTTTCAAAAGAATAACACATTAAAAGTTGTTTGTTTGTTTTTTTACCTTTGGATTCCAGTTCTGTTTAGTAGATCATGTTGGTAGAAGTATTTATATTCTTATCTTGGAATTTTTCAGCACACAGATGCTATGTGAACTCCTCTGTTACTGAGGCAGCCTAAGATAGAGAGTAAGAGGGAGACATGGTTTATGTTTGGTTCTGCCTGTTATTATATATGTGAGCATGGTACTCTCTGTGCCTCAGTCCTCTCATTCATGCAATAGAAGAAATAATAGTACTTATACCTCAAAAAGTTTGTTATGAATATTAAAGGGACTAATAGGCATAAAGAACTTAGGACAATTGGCACATGGTAAGAAGCCAATAAATGTTAATTACTATTATAATTATTACTGATTTGAAAAATTATTAAAAAAATTAAAGCTTCATATAAAATGTAAATCCTCAAAGAAATATTGTAAAACATGTGGTATTTCTTTGAGGTGTTTTAGTGTATTTTTCACTTCTTATAAATCAATCAAAGCAGATTTAACTTTACCTGTAATACCTAAAGTCATTATTGTGGTGAAAATAAAATATAGAATAATATTTAGTTGATTTGAAGCACATAAAAACAATTTCAAATGAGGGAAAAAATCTAAAGTACTAATGGAAAGTTTAATATTGCATTTGCTAGTATACACAGTGATTTAGAAAATGGTTCTAAAGCTTCTATACCAAAAAGAAATATGCATGCACACACCATATGTGAATGGTACTCTCTGTTGATAGCATAAAAAGAGAGAAGTTAAAAATGTGTTACAATGTAATAAAATCTACTTTTATTAAACTGTAAGTTGACAATTCTACCATTATAGTAGGTATTTGGTATCTTTTATGATTTTATTGGAATTTCTTTTTATATAAAGACAGATAACATTTTAAGACTATGTGTAACATACCAATAATGCCTTGGCCATATTTTTTCAGCACAATATATTAAAATATTTAACCAGTGTAGTCCAATAAAAGATATGATCTTATAGTTTACTAATCAAATTTCTTTCCTTAGAAGCTTTAACATAAACACATTTATGTTAAATATAAACACTTACATTTGACCTATGCTTATGAGAGCCTCATTTCTTATTGAGTCTCTTCTTGATTCACTCATTTGTTCCTATACAGCCTTAAAACATAGCAATTCATTTGGTACAAAATAGATCACAAATGAATAAATGAAGAAAATAAAAATATTTTTAAAGTAGTAAGATCACTGGTTAATCTGGTTGCTGTGCAAAAAGAGGGAAGAGTGGAGAAATAAATATTAAGGGCTTACTATGTCACCTGGTTGAGATATATACCATAGAATTTCATCTCCTATCCAGCTCAAGTCGATGTCATTACTCCCATTTTTAGGTGAGAAAAATCGAGGGTTAGATGAACCTTTGTCAAAACCAACCGTTAATATATGTTTGGGCCGCTGTTTACACCCAGTTCTGTACAAATTCCAGCCCATTTCTGTATGTCACATTGTGTTCTTTTCTTGTAATTAATGACATATTTTTAATGTCATTATGTCACTATTTTACCACCAATTTTTACTTTCAACGCCTATTACAACGTACAATAGAAGATACTAAATACACATACGAAACTATTTTTCTATGTATTTTTGCATTTTTGTACTTACAACCAAGAATATTGAAGAAATAAGTCTTCTGTACCAGTAAAATTTATCACCAATCATTTTAAATTTCAATTTTAATTTTTTTACTATTTCATTCTTATGCTCTACTGTCATCCTCTCAACTCCTTTGCTCCCACTGAATGAATGAATAAATAAACAAATAAATAAAGGAAAAATTAGGTTTACAGTAATGTCTGGGATCCTTGACTTTTTACTAATATTGACAAGGCACAGAATTGAACTTTAAATTTGTGTTTCCAAATAAACATCTAGTTATAAGGACTACATTGAGAGGAAACTAATGAAATTCCAAGGTGCTCTGGGGTGGCTGTTTTATTCTGATCGGTGGTAGATTGCACTATTGACCAAATGTCAGACACGGAGCGATACAATGATTGAATAAAAGTGTATACATAATCGGAGCAGAGAACTTTGCCAGGACCAGCTTCGTCCCCTTTCTCATAATGCTAAAGGAAATTCTTTTTTTTTTTTCTTTCTGCTCTCTGAGTGCAAATAAATTTTTTCTGGGCCTCCTCCTCCTTTTATTGGTGCCCCCAGATAAAATAATGCAAGGTGCCTTAGCCAGAGACGCTGATGAAATATTTTCAGCCTAGATATTAATCTGTTATCAGTTCTGTAGGTGTGAAATGTGATGAAGATGACAGAGAATCATGCTCTGCAGGCCTCAAGTAATTTGCACCAAAGATATTTAGATCTATCTCTGGACACTGCAGATCAGTTATTATGGGAGGGGAAAAGCCCTTGGGGAGTCTACCTTGAAACATATTTCAAATGCCAGGGGAGTTGCATGAAAATTGGGTAATGAATGAAACTTTGATTGCAGAAAAATCACTTTGGAATGTGACTGCTGCAGCACATTGCTGCTCTGTGTAAACTTAAATGCTTAACAACATAGACTGAGTAGTGTGGATTCCATGACGCCTTCTGATACTACTTTCTATCTTTACTCCTCTTGCACTATTCAGTTGGAATGAAGAAATATTTGTCATACATCCTGATGGTTATATTTTTTTTCTTTAATTGAAAAAATGACCGTGGTGTATTCATAATATACAAGAGCCTGTAGACAGTTTATGATAAGTTCACCAAAGAAATGTTACCTTCCTTATAACTCTGCATAAATCAAACATTGTTTCTTTAACTCCAGTAGGTATTTCTGAATGCTTATAAATTTAACTAAACCAAGTTCTGGACAAGATTGGGCTTCTCCTCGCTAATAATAAAACTGGGGTCAAGAGACATTATAAAAGCTTTTTTTTGGAAAACTTATCTGAAATAGCTAGATATGTTTGCAGTGGTAATTGGCCTGGTGGAGATGTCAGTGTACTCATTCCTAGTTTTAACGTAGGAATGTAGCTTGAGACAAAAGACCCATGGCTGCTTGTATCAGGTAGGCCCTTACCATGAAAGTGTAGGATCACACTCTTAATATAGCTATGCAGAGAAATTCATGCTAATTTTACTTATGGGAAATAGTCTGTCTACATAAACTCATCAGATTCTGATGTTCAAAGTGACATAAAAATCTGTTCAATAATGGAAATTTACTCATGAAAATATGTATGTCCATAAGGTCTAAGAACTGGCTCATTTTTGAAGTCTGCCCCTGAGTGGTATTGATCATTGTACCCCATTTATGTATGCACATGTTTTTCTCACAACCCCTAAAAGAATTTCTTTAAATATCTATTTACATGATTGCTTATGTTATGTTTTTGTTATACATAGAAGTTACACTCTACCTAAAATATTTTACGTAGTATTTTATGTAGAGTGTAACCTCTACGGACGCAGGAAGTCCTCACCAGAATATGGCTCATAATGAATGCCTAACAAGTGTATGTAGAATGAATGTATTAATGAAAGGAAGAAAGAATGTATGAGTTAAGGCAAATGGGGTTATGTGTAGGAAAGTCACCAATAAAGATGAAAATAGGCTTTCATGATTGATGGCTTTTGTTCACATAGTAGAAATGGCAAAAATGGGAAAGGAAGAAAACAAGGGAAGTACTCTAAAATAATTATTTGTTGTAGAGTCAAAATTGGACTAAAAACTACCAAATGTAGAAATAGTGTATTCTTTCCACCTACATCACAAGATCATCAACCACGTGACATCAGAACCAAAGAGATTTACTTATTCCAGGCCTTGCTGTGATTTAAGCGTACCAGATGCTGGGGAAGTAATTTCATAATAAAAGCCACTGTGACTTTGAAAGTTGAGACCCAAGTCACTTCATTTCTTCATTTTCAAAATCACATATAGACACCAGTGGCACCAATCTTTTCCAAGGTTATTTCAAAGTAATTAAGTTTGTCTGAAATATCTTTCCCAGTAAACATAGCATACTGGATACAAAATCACCAAGAAAATTATTATGTAATTTTATTATTTTAAACCTTTTTTAAATTAATATTTGTCCTTGCCTTTGTGACTTTTTTATAATTAGATTATTGTCTTCATATTTTTTTCTTAGGTATGATCACACTTTTGAAAATAAAACTACTATATAACAATTATAGAATGAAATGCTTAAACAAAATAGACTTAATATTTTTAAATATCAAATTATTGTGCAATATTCATTCCTGATAACTTACTTTATGATAAAATTACTTTTTTCTTGTATCCTAAAACAAACAGAAAGTCTTTAGGACTATGACTAACTATGACCTTGAATTATGCCTCCAGCTAGATACAAGTTCTCATGTGGCAAGTGGTGATTTAGTTTATATACCAGCATGAACAATAGATCCAGTCATTAGGGCCTACCTATTTTAAAAGCAGTTTTTAAACTTTTAAATCCCTACTTAGATGATCTTTGAAAAATGCTGTCTACACTCTAAGGAAATAAAATGCAGAAATGTTCACATTCATGAGACAATAGCTTTGACTGAATGCTGTAAAATGAAATCTGCTCTTTCAGTTTTTCTTTCAAAAGACAAATTGCATAAATAATACATTTGGGTCTTGCAATACCAAACAAGCACAATAGCTACTTTACAGCTTTCATCAAAATGAAGGCCATCTTTTTCATTTTTTTATGGAACCATTAATACAATATCATCAACTCTGATTAGCTGTAAGGTTCCAGACGGAAGGGATCTTGCCAGATGTCAGTAGAGGTGCTAATATCACTGGGAGACAGGATGGTGCCAGCCCAGTGACTGGTGACCTAATCAAATCTGAAAAAATAAAATTAATCTAAAACTTTTAAAATTTGGGGCATAACATTTTCTCAGGAAAATTCATATATCTAACTTCATAAAGTTCCTCAAATTCCCATGAGGATCTTTTAAATAACAAATAAGTAATAGATGCTTGACATATAGATTACCTTATTCCATTTTTGGAATGTTTTGTATACTTTATATACAAATTAGCCTTTTCACCGTTTTCACCAGTCTATCAGAGACATTAAAACAAACAAAAACAGACACTTGAGTTTATTTTCCTACTTATTTCCAATTCAAATAAGAAAGCTTTATTGAGGGAAGAATATAAATAATGGTAAAATTAGAATTTCCTATTATTCTTGGGTTTAAATTAGTCTTTCTGTATAGTCTCTGTCCTGTGACTACAGATAATTGAGAAGGGGTGTAATTGACATATTAGGGTTTTCTTAAGGCAACTAGAACAAAGTTAAATATTACCTTATAGGTAAAAAGGAAACATGGCAGATAACCACAAAATAGGGCTTAAAAGGGATGTACTAACTTGGAATAAATACAGTACTGAAAAAAGAATTTAATGAAAATTCAAAAGAACCATGGAAAACAACCTTATGTTACATGGATTTAGCACATCATTATTTAAAATCCTATACAGAGGAATTAAATAAGGTGATATAACCCATGGTGTTTCTTTCATTCTTTTTGACATTTTAAAAGAAAATTCCGTTTTGCTCTTCTATGAAAGTGATTTTTAAAGGCCCTCTATAAAATTAAATCTAATCATTTAATCTGGGGGACATTAAGATATTTAGAATGCATTAAAACATATTCTAGATCAATAAAAATGATATAAAACCTGCCAATCTACTTAACATGAACAAATATGTACTTTGAGACTTCACTACATTGTAGTATAGTATAGATATTACAAATACAGTTTCCTACTCCAGACTGGTGCTTACCAGCTGCACTATCCTGAACAAGTCACTTAATGTCAGTGACTCAGTTTTCTGTTCTGTAAAATGGGAATCCTGGATTCTCGTGAGGTTTAAATGATGCAAAATGTGTAAAATACTCAGAAGAATGCTTGGCACATAATAAATATTCAAAAAGTGTTAGTTGTTTCTCCTACCCAACAGCATTTCAAATGATATAAGAGCAAAAGTGAATTAAGAAGTAAAAAGAAAGTAACCATTTGTTGTTGTCAGCATTACATCCTGGTAAGATTCAAGAAAATTCTATTTAGTTACAAATTACTGCACTAAGATTGAATTAGATTTGAGGAATTTAAAATACAGTCCGCATCAAATATTTGTGTTTGCTTTTTTAACAGGCAAATTAAAACACTGGCAAGTGCCTTTTAATTTAATTTTTAATTCTTATCCCTTTGGAGACTACACATAAAATATTCATTTATCTTCAATTTCAGTTTGGTAATATATGCTTGGCAATTAAGATCTTGATGTACTAAGAGATAAATGTATTTGGGTTAAATGTTAGTGCTTTGTATAAAGCCTATTTTGCAGGAATTGTATTATACTTCTTACTCTTTAGAAGGAGATGAAGCAAACCCCTAATTTTTAGAGCCTTGGAAATGCCAATGTGTCCCTACCCTCTTCAATAAAATTGCTGACATTAAGAACTCCACCTTAATTTTACTGTTCAAACACAAATGCTAACCATTTAAAGGCTCACAGCTGACTCTTTATTCATGGAATTGGTAGCACTGATTTGGCTGGGGTAATTCTAAGGCTCCTTAAGACTGGGCTTTATTGTGGGGTAGTGATAATTGGGCACCAATAATGAATTTAGCATTTTCCAGTATTGATGTGTACCATGAGGATCAGTCCAAGTTTTTTAACTTTCTGTTTATCCCATTTACCCAACTCTTTAAAAAAATACAGAAAATCCCAACCTCTTTATGTAAAGATAGGTTAATCTTTTGCCTATACAAATAAAAACATGATTATTGACGACAGTTGAATGATAGAAAACTAAAATTTATAACAATGCTGTTCGCTTTTTAAAATTGGTGTTACCTATCATTTAACCACCAACTTGTTTTCTTTGTTATTCATTTCCTTTCATTATAATTTTATTTGTAATTATTTGTTAATTATTTAAAGTAATTAAATTATAGTATACTTGAATTACCAAAAACCTAACATTGGAAATTGGTAACAGAGTAGTAGAAGCCAAGAGACATGATTTTATTTAAGACATTTGCCTATTCTGAGAATCAAATTGCTCATATGTTGAGCGGTGGCTCTTTGAAACAACTTCAATAGCTCATGAACCTCAATGAAAGTAAACATTTCTTGGGTATAACTCTGCACAAGTTATCTGAAGTATCAATTTCTTTGTCTTTAGTTAAAATGGTATCAATCCATTGGGATCTCATCAGTTATCTTACTCTAGCCAGAAGCAGTGATATAAAGCTTTATTTCCTTGACTAATTTTATTTTTTATCTATTTTTTTATTGTTCCAATACATTTGTCTCCATTTACCTGCCAACCCTTTCCCCTGCCCATCCCCCCCGCACCTCCCTCCCTCAATCTCTCCCCAGTTTGGCTCCGTCCCTGTGTCCTTCATACATATTCCTTGATTTGATCCTTCCCCTTCCTTTCCCTGCTACCTCCCTCCCTCCTTCCCTCTCATTTCTGTTGGTTTTTTTTTTCTTTCAGTGTTGCTGGTTATATTTTCCTTGCTTGTTTGTTTTGTTGATTAGGTTCCACTTATAGGTGAAATCATATGGAATTTATCTTTCACCCTCTGGCTTATTTCACTTAGCATAGTACTCTCTAGTTCCATCCATGCTGTATTTCCTTGACTAATTTTAAATAAGAACAATGTTTATGATGCAGTAGTATGACTTGTTTTGTAGGAAAACTTATAGAACAGGGATTGAGTTTGAGAAGGAGACAGTGGGAGGTTAGAGACCAAGAACTATTTATTTGATATAGAAAGTTTGAGAAGAAAGAAAGCAGTTCTAAGGCTCCTTTTAAATTTATAAATCATTATAACCTGTTATTTGAATTTTACTGTCATACTTTTCCATCTTAATGCCATCAAGCTTATTTCAGTTAAAGGCAGCTATACCTCAAGTTAAACATATAAATAGATTCAACTTGCCTTCCCCAGTTCTTCATGAAGGTATAATTTAAAGGTGTTATATGTATAAATTAATGATATTAATGTTCATGTGTACCTCATGAAACTGAAGATGTATGTATATTTATTTATATGCATATTGAAATATATAATATAGAATCATTTGGAGGTTTTGGCTGAGAGAGCTATCATATAATTAATTTCATATGCACAGATACACTGCCCTGAATTGACATGCAATGATTGTTTCATCTTTATATAAAGCTTCCCCATTTGAAATTTCCATTGTACTTATACATATACATTTTAATTGATTTGATTAATATTCATGCTTATGTAATATGACTTATTGTTTACTATTTCACTATCAAGTATTTTAAGTATTCTAGGAAATAAACTTTGGTAAGCAGTACTCATTAAGGTTATTAAAGTAATAAAATGGGTGTAATCTAAATTGCCAATGATAGGTTGAAAAACTATTAACTGGACTGTTTCCCATCTGTTTTTGAAAAAGTGCTTATTTTAAAATAGACAAATTCTTGTTATAATGTCAAGGATAAAAGAAAATGCCAAGATGCCAGATTTTATATGTAATGAGAATATACCTATATAAGAGAAGACCCCAAAACATTGTGAATGAAGAAAAAATGTGCAAAGGCACTAAAATATTAATAGTGGTTATCTCTGGACATCAGAATCATGATGAAATTTTCTTATGTTTCTTTCTATTTTTCTGTGGTGAGCATGTATTTAACAACTCAATGAGCTAATTCATTCTTATTTTATAGCTAAAGGAAACTTAGAAACAAAAAGATTAAATAACTTGCCCAAATGTATACATTAGTAGTCTCTGAAATTGGGGTGAAAATAGGAAATGTGACATTTGTCTGTGCTATACTACTGCAACAAAATGTGTACAAGATCTATAAAACTCTGGTGGAAGAAATAAAAAAAAAACCAAATAAATGGAGAGATAGTCAAAGTTCATAGATACGAAGACTCTACATTGTCAAAATATCAGTTCTTTTTTCAAAAAATTTCAATCAAAATTCCAATTATTTTGTGGCTAACGACAAAATCTATAGTTTGTATGAAGAGAGACCAAAAATAGACAATAATATATTAATGAAAAAGAACAAAGTCAGAGGACTGACCCTAACTATCTTAAGACTTACTATAAAGCTACAATAATCAAATCAGTGTGGTAATGGCAAAAAAAAAGACAAGTAGAAGAACGAAACAGAATGGAGAGCCCAGAAACAGATCAACATAAATACAGTCAACTGATCTTTGACAAGGGAGCTAAAGCAATACATTGAGGGGAAAAAAGGAGAATCTATTCAACAAGTTGTATAACTGGACACTCTCATGCAAAACAAACAAAAAAATCTGAACTCAGACCTTACACCTTTTACAAAATCCAACTCAAAATAGATCATAGATCTCAATTGTGAAAGACAAACATATAAAATTCCTAAAAGATAACATAGGAAAAAATTGAGATTACCTTGCATTTGGTGATGACTTAGATACAAAACCAAAAACACAATCTATGAGAGAAAAAATTGATTAGCTGGACTCCATTAAAATTAAAAAACTTCTGCTCTACCAAAAAAAAGAAAGAAAGAAAAAACCACACACACACACTGTCAAGGAAATGAGAATAGAAACCAAAAGACATGACTGATTAAAAATAAGTCCAAAATATGTAGGAATCCTTACAACTAAGGAAAAAAAACAACTCAATGAAAAATGGGCAAAAGGCCTGAATAGAGACCTCACCAAAGAAGATAATAGAGATAGCAAGTAGGCATGTGAAAAGATTCACAATATCATTAGTCATTAGTGAAATGCAAGTTAAAATGAGATGCCACTAGACACTCTTAAATAGTGAAAATCTGAATACTGACATCACCCAAACACTGGTTGGGATCTGAAGCAACATGAACTCTCATTCATTGCTGGTGGGAATACAAAATCGTACAGCCACTTTGAAAGACAGTTTGTCAGTTTTGTACAAAATTAAACATACTGATACCATATGATCGAGCAATCACACTCCTGGGCATTAACCCAAGTGGGTTAAAAACTTTCATCCACCCAAAATCCTGCACATGGATATTTATATCAGCTTTATTTATAACTGCCAAAACTTAGAAGCAACCAAGATATTTTTCAGTGGGTGAATAGTTAAACTGAGTATCCAGAAAACGGAATATTATTCTGTGCTAAAAGTATATAAACTATCAAACCCTGACAAGGCATGGAGGGACCTTACGTGCATGTTATAAAGTGAAAGAATATAACCTGAAAATGTTGTATGATTCCAACAATACTACAGTCTGGAACAGACAAAACTATAGAGACAGTAAAAAGATCAATGGTTGCCTGGGGTTAGGGGGAGGAGGGATTGGTAGGTGAAAAGTTTTTAGGCAGTGAAACTCTTCTATATAATACTGTGATGGCGAATACACATCATCATACATTTTTCAAAACCCATAGAATCTACAATACCAAAAATGCTCCCTAATGTAATCTATGAACTTTGGGTCCTAATGACCTGTAAATGTAGGTTCATGGATTGTAACAAATGTACCAGTCCGATGTAGGATATTGATAGTGAGGGAGGCTTGCATGTTTGAGGGCAGAAGTATATGGAAACTCTATGTACTTTTTGCTCAACTTTGCTGTTAATCTAAAACTGCTCTAAATAAAATAAAGTCTATATTTTTAAAAACATGAAACAAAGTATGCTAAGATATTAATGTTTACCTCATTTGGTTCCCATAACAATTACATTAGTAGAAATTATTCCTTTCCCAAATTACAGATGAGATCTTTAAGACACCAAAGGTTTTTGTTGTTGTTGTTGTTGTTGTTGTTGTTTAACTCGAAGTCATTAAACTCCAGAGTGCTTACTTGTAACAATTACAAATTTGAAACATTATGAAAAATTCCTTGTATGTCTAAAACAGATTTTTCTGTATATTATCAACAAAAACAAAATATTCTCGAAGGACAGTATTATTCGTTTTTTAATAATGAAGTGCAATTTGGAAGAAAACTCAGTAGTAAAATCAGGTTATAAAGCTGGATAATTTATTACAGATAAAAATAAAAATTTTTAAAAATCTGTTAGAGTCACCAAGAGCCAAATTTGGCCTCTGGCTATTTTGTTTTTAGCTACCCTAACACTGGCAGGATATTTCACATACATATCCATGTGAAATATCAGGTCACTTGAAAACTATGCCCAAATTCTGATGTGGCATCCGTGTGATAAAGTTGGCTGTGGCTCACCTTTTTAAATGGCACATGGTCTCCAATTCTTTAGTCCCCACCGTTCTCTACTGTCTCCCTACCACTGAGGCTAAGTGGCAACTTCTCTTAATGACAGTATTTGAACTATTATTTTTTTTCTGTAGTAGAACAGAGGAATTTTTTTTTCTTTCATCTATACGGCAAATGCTAGGTAAGGCAAGAGAGCCTCATGTTTCATGGTAAATGAAGATACATATTTGTGGAAATGTTGAATATTCTATGTGTTTAATATGCTGATATGTCTATGTGGAAGAATACCACTTAATTCGCTGATATTTTAGAATAATTCTGACCAATGTATGAGAACATGTATAGTGATTAACTGAAAAATTTAATTAATTGAAAAATACTATTTAAACAGAGCTCATTTTTAAATGTAAGCAATAGAGGCAGTGCTACAATAAAATGCAGATGTGTATTAACTGAAAAAATAAACTTGTTCTGGCATCAAAATCTTTTACAGTTGATAAGTTCATGAAAAAAGTGACTGTAGAAGATAGCAGAAATTATGAGTCTCAGAAAGGAACAAGTATTTGCAAATGTAAATTGAGTTAGAAATACAGTTCAGAGTATAGAAGATAGACTTGAGAGCTTATAGGACAAAGGATGTGAAAAGGTTAAAGTATTTCCAAGCTTTCTATTCAAGCTGATAAAAGCCTTAAAATAAAAATAACATATATTTGGCTGTATTATTCATGCTGTCAACTAGAATTTTGATCTGACCAAAGCACTTTGGTGCATGGTGCAATGACAAGTACAAATTTTTAAAATTATTTATTTCGTGAGAAAAATCCTCAAGAGGTGAATGTAGTGATTTAATCGGTGAACATGAATAAGAGTAATGCTTTTGCAGTGGTATGAAACTTAAATATAAAGCAGCAATGATACACTAGGACCGAAAATTCACATGTGTTTACTGTATCACTTAAGATCTCTTTGAACTAAAAGTGTTAACAACGAAACACACCATGAACATAGTAATGAAGAATTTCCCCCTGGATTTGTTCCCACGGCTAGAACCACTTATGTTTTGATGTTTTACTTGATAAACTAGAGGCCTAGTTCTTCGTTAGCTATACTACATGGAGGTTGGTAGCTTGTTATGGCACGATGCGAAGATATAAATCTATATACATACACACACATACATGCATACACACACAGGTTGGAAAAAAAATGTTTGTTCTCAACATTCAGGTCAATTACCATCTGTCACCAGTAAAACCCAATTAAAGGCTGGTTTTTTGTGGTTGATATTTTAAGCATCACAATTGTTTAAATTTCTTTGCAATATTTTTGCACTGGTTACACAAATTTATTATTTGAGGAACTCAGTCTTAGAGAAACTTTGAGAAAGAAAAACGGCACTGAACATTTGGCTTATTTTTCAATGCTAAGGCCATTCTACAAAAACGAAAGGGATGCCTGAAATACATTTCCCAAATTCTGTATTTAAAGACCAAATACGGAAAAAGAGGGAGAGTATGAATGAAAATTGCAAATGATTTACTGCTGAACTAGCAAGTGACACAGTTTTTAGAATCCAAAAACAGTGACGCTGAAAACCAGAGGGCTTCAAAACATAGAAACTCTTGTGCACAGATTCTATACATGTTCGGAAGTAGCTATATTTGAGAACATCTGCTTTCCATAGTGTACTGAAGAAAACTAAGCATTGTTTAAAATTAAAACATGCATTACAACAGAATACACAAATGCAAATGTTGACACTAGAATTGAAAAAGAATGAAACATTTTTTTTGGATCCAAACCAAAGGAGTAATGAATTATACAAGGAAATTTTAATTCCAGAGTTATCTAATAGTTAATATATTTGCTTCCATTTAGCTAAAAGTAAAATAAAATATCTAACTTATATCTGCACAATATTATACACAAAATAAATTGGGATTATATCTTTATGTTTTTTTAATCCATCCATCTAATTTCACTCATTTAAACTGACCAGCTAGCCCAATTCTAAAGAAATAAGAAATTTTAAATGAAGGTTTTTATTATAACTGGAAAAAAATACAATCTGCTAATTTAACTGCTTAGAAAAGGACCACATGAATTTCCCAATAATTTATCATAATTTTAATGTCTTTATTTTAGGCTGATAACTCTGAAATTGTAGAAAAATGTGCTTTTCTTAAAATTATAAGAAATTTTGGGAAAAGAAGGTATATCAGGTTCTTTGATTTTTAAACATTTGAAAATGAATTAGTATATTTCAGTTCACCTTTATCTATTAATTATAACACTTAGAAGGGTGATGATGAGTAGGTAGACGTATACATGTGATATAAACTGCAGCACAAACAGTACGAAACACTAAATATGAAGTCAGTGAAAACCAGAAGTCTACATAGATCTCAGAAGTAGCTACTGTAATTATAACAACTATTGTGCCAAGATTTTATCCATGTTTGGAAGTATACATTTTTTTTTCCATTATGAGAAAAGGTTAAATACCCTTCTAAAGGTGGAATGATCCTTGCGTATTAAAAAATGAATTTGATCTTTGACTCCAGTTGGTCTCAAAATTCACAAGTTTATTCTTTTTTTACATTGACAATTACTGTTAAAGTCCCTATTAAAATTATAATACCAATATTCTTTTTTGTCTGGCAAGATTGTCATCTTTTATATAGAAACATTGCCTCAATCATCTAGGTTATGATGAATTATATTGTAAAGGGTAACATTATCCATGTATGCTGAAGATAAAGTAAATTAAATGAACAGATAGATTAGATATAAAGAAGGATATTAAGAGATTATGGAATTAGTTCCCTCAAAATCTTTACAAACAGTCCAGATACCCATCTGCCTACAAT
Organism: Pteronotus mesoamericanus; assembly: GCF_021234165.1. Taxonomy (NCBI): domain Eukaryota; kingdom Metazoa; phylum Chordata; class Mammalia; order Chiroptera; family Mormoopidae; genus Pteronotus; species Pteronotus mesoamericanus. The sequence goes on from NW_026555310.1 coordinate 25,391,590, forward strand.
GGTTTAGGTAAGGTTTGCCTCAAGCCAGCCGGATGAAGCAGAAAGATAACCTCTAGAGGTTTCTTTTAACCATATTTTTTCTAAGATTTCACTCTGTTGCCCTCTAACTGTACTGGCATCTTCTCAGTTTTCTGACAAAGATTCCAGGCAGCATAGTTTCTTAATGTTAACACAGTCACTCGAGTTTTTTAGTTACATTTTTCAATGTAGAAGAAAAGTTAGCCAAAAAGGGAATATTACCAAACTTCAGATTTTGTGTTAAAAAATATTAAATATGATCTAGCCAGGTAAACATTATTAAAAGTCATGATAGCAAAATTAAAAAAAAAAAAGTAAACCCCACTGGATCCTTCATAACTGTAGCCTCATTGCCAAATAACATGATTCCAAAGTTCAAACAGAATTTTAAAATTTTCACCATATAAATTAAAAAGCATTTTTCCCAATAAACAAGTATATAGTCCCTTCATGCTAAAATGGAGTTAAATATCTTGCCAGTAAATTTTTTGGTATTCTTAAGGAATAATAAACTTAAGGCGACCACAGAAGGCCAAGCAGGTTGGGACTCGCAAAAGCCTGAGGCGGAGAGTGGGTTATATATACACAGAAACGAGCAAGGGAATGGCGCCCCCTGGAGTAGGGCAGCGCTAGACTTCATCAAATATTGCGTTTGCCTGGAGAGATAGCTTGCTTATGACCTACTTATTTCCTTATTGTTTTCGTGTTGATTTATTATACAGAATCAGAGGAGATTGATTTTAATAAGTGTTGGTTATTTAATGTGAGAAGTTAATGAATAGTTCAATTTCTTTTTAATTTTGAGGTTGTTTTTTAAATTAAAGCATCAAAAATAGACATTTTTTTGAAAAGCCAACCCACTGAATGGGAGACATATTCACCAAAATATCTGATAAGGGGTTAATATTCAAAATGTATAAAGAACTTATGAAACTCAACACCAAAAAAGCAAACAATCCAATTAAAAAATTGGCAAAGGACCTGAATAGACACATCATCAAAGAGGACATACAGATGCTAATAGACATGGGAAAGGATGTTCGATGTTACTTATCATCAGAGAAATATAAATTAAAACCACAATTAAATATCACCTCACATTTATGAAAATGGCTGTCATCAATGAATCAACAAACGGCAAGTGCTGGCAAGTATATGGAACACAGGGAACCCTGGTGCACTGATGGTGGGAATCCAAATTTGTGAAGCCACAGTGGAAAGCAGTATGGAGTTACCTCAAAAAATTAAAAATGGAACTGCCTTATGGCCCAGTGATTCCACTTCTGAGAATATATCCAAAGGATCCCGAAACACTGATTCGAAAGAATATATGCACCCCTATGTTCCTTGCAGTGTTATTCACAGTCACCAAGACTTGGAAGCACCCCAGTAACCATCAGTAGATGAATGGATAAAAAAGCTCTGGTACATTTACACAACGGAATATTATTCAGCCATTCAGAAGACGGAAATCTTACCTTTTGCAACAATATAGGTGAACATCGAGAGTGTTATGCTAAGTGAAATAAGCCAGTCAGAGAAAGACGAGTACCATATGATTTCACTTACATGTGAAATTGAATGAACAAAATAAACTAACAAAATAGAGACTCATAGATACAGAAAACAGACTGACAGCTGTCAGAAAGGAAGGTGGTTGGGGGATGGGTGAAAAAAGGTGAAGGGATCAAGCAAAGGGGAAAAAAGACTCATAGACACAAAACATGGTAGTTACCGCAGGGAAAAGGTGGAGGGAGGTAGAAGATGGTAAAGAGGGGATAAATGCTGATAGAAGACTTGCCTAGGGTGGTGGGCACACAATACAGTGTACAGATGATGTATTATAGAATTGTATATCTGAAAATTATATACTTTTATTAACCAATGTCACTCAGTAAATTCAATAAAATAAAAAAGTAAATACAAAAGAACACATTTACTTACTGGAGAAATATTTTCTATAACTAAATTAAAGCTGGCATTTATTAAGTGAATAGTAATGCACTGAGTTTTAGATTGAATTTTAAGGAGTTTGAAACTGTATTTGATTGGACTGTATTTTCAGCTGTTAAGTCCTCTGATCAGGAGGCTATAGGAAATCTCTCCAAAGTTAATTCTATTTTTTGAATGCCCTATTTTAGCACATTGTTGTACCATTTTCACTGACCTCCTGTATCAATATTGTAAAATAATTATTCTTTGCCAGTTTAATGTATATATATTTACATCAAGGAGATCCACATCTTTGAAGTTTACAGTTCAATATTTTATCTTCTGTTTATTCAATGTAATGACCACTGAAAACAAACGATATTTCTTAGCACTCCTCAAAGTTCCAGGTTAATCCCAATTGCTACACCAGGGACCCACTAATCTAATTTTTATCACTGTATCTTAGTTTTGCCTGTTTTGGAACTTCATGTAAGTGGAATATACTCATTTTTCTAACTTCTTTCATTAAACATGATTTTGAGATTCAAAAAAGTAGGTATTTTTGCCATGTTAGTCATTCATTTATAGAAAGTTCTATTTTAAATTGTTTGTGGCACTAATATTTTTAGGATAGTTCATATAACTAAAATTGTGATATTTTACAAGTATTTTGATAGTTTTATTAGCTTCACAGGCAAGAGGAGAAACCACTCTCTTCAAACCTATGAAGAACAACTTACATAATGAATTTCTGCCCAAAATATTAATGAGTATGTGGCATTTTTTTTTCAATGTCTGCCATGATGTGTTAGTTATTTAGGACATAATGGCAATTGTTGTTTAGGGTAGGTTTTTTACAGACCAATTTGTTGATTCTGTGAAAAAGTGATCAGCAGAGATTGCAATAGAGCCAAAGTCAACTACTTAATATTTATTACAAAGAATGTGGGTAATACCATTGTGTTTCTGCTAGCAGAAGCAATAGAATTTCATGACACCTTCTGAGAAACTAGAGGTTAGGATTCAGCATTCTCACCAAGCAAAACTCTGCGAAGTGTGTGTGACTTACAGTGGAAAATGACTTAAATATCATGCGCAGGTGTGTGAAGAGGTATGTGAGAAGAGGTATGTGAGAAGAAAGTCCAGAGAATAAAAATCTAATTGGCTTTTCATAAATCAGATGCCCAGTTTACTTAACTTGAAATAAAGATTTCTCTAACTTTGTGACAGACACCTAGGAGAATTGTGGCTAGGGAAACATGCATAGGAACCACAACGTCAAGAAGGCATGGTGTCACTTTTAAAAAGTCTGTTACAATTTTCACAAGTGCTTTTTCAATTATCAGAAGAAAATGTTTGCAATTCACAGAATAAACATATGTAGTTATAACACAATCTATATACTGTAATTTTATAACTATAGGTAACATGTACAAAAGGGTAGAGTGGATGCTTTTACTAAATCATTTGTAGTATTTATTTGAAGTAAAACAGAATATTTGGGTTCATGTAAGTGCCCCTTACTGGAGTTTATTGATCAAGTAACTTACTGTAAATATAAAGATATCTCTTTAACTGAAACATTTGTATAATTTTCTTTTTCTTATTCCAATATGAAGAAGATACATTCCATTTTACTCTAAATGACTACATTTTATTTTAATAAAGACAAAAGAACGAGATGCCTATAGTAGTTATATACAGCTGCAGAAAAAACTTACATGTCTAGAGCAATTCATTTCCTCATTTCTCTTTTAATTATATTGTAATCATTTAATGGAAAGAAACATTTGTCACCTCTATGATCTGATCCAAGGAAAAAGGTTGGTTATCTTTATTTTATGCTTTTTTTCATAAGATGTTGAATATATCTATATGACTCATTGCAGCTACTTTACTGTTTTCACATAATGCATACATCACTTTCTGCAAAGAATTCAATAAATTAACAATATTTCTGGCCACTACTCAGAGGCAAAAAAAAAAAAAGCTAGCATACTGTAACTGTATAAATCACAAGTCCAGTTTAACATGAATTAAATGCATAAAATCCATCAGCGTCTCTGGAATTTTGCCCGAAACATTTGAAAACCACGAATAAAGCAAATGTGATGTTAGTTTGGTTTGTAAAAGATTCACTTTTCCTTCATGTTTCAGAAAGATAATAAAGCTTGAGTCAAGTAATAAAAATAGTTTACATTTAAGACTCACAATAAGTGTGTTTAGTAAAGTTTGAAACTGGCAGGAGACTTAGCCATTTCTATATTTTCCATTTCTTGTTGTTAAAGCTTTCATTATGGTACCTGTAAAATGTGCATATATGCCCAGAAACATGCAGTTTATAGTATTCATTTCAAAACTGTCTGTGTTTGAAAACAATGTTTGGCACAAGAAATCAGCAAAGACATAGGAAAAATATCAAAATCACTGTAGGAGTGACAACAAAAAATGGAGAGAGACATATTCCTCTAGTCTGATCCTTTATGATACTTTTCTAGTTATTGAGTATATAAATTCCAATCCCCTTAATACAACTGAAGGGGAAAAACATGATTAGCATATCACTCAAAGCTTCACAACTTTAAATTCAGCTGATGTAAATTCACTCTGTATAAAATGAATTTTAATATTTTGTTCCTTAACATAAGCATTACATTTTGTATGATTAAAATTTTTATTTACTCTCTCGTCCTTAATTTAGGCCTTTATTTGTCGTGATTGTCATTCCTAACCCATCTTGGCAATAATATCTTTCTGTACATAAGAGCAAGAGGAGTTTTAAAGCAAAAGGTGGCATTAGCCAGGGCACATAATTAGACTTCGAAAGCAATTCTCAGTAAAATAAATAATGTGAAGGGAAATTGTTGTGACCACTTCAGCCTCTCAGTTCCAGAGACATAAATCCATATTTCACAAGAAAAGAGAGTTAGAAAGATATAAATAGTCAGACATCATTGGAATGACTTGTTTTTAGAATGTACTTAATAGAATTATTAGATAGCTGCCAGCTCTAAGAACAAAGGATCCCTGGTATATGAGACCCTGACAAGGAAAGCATTTTCACCCGCTAATAAGAAAGAGACTCTAATGTAAAGAGGCAGGACAAGTGAGCTTCTCAATTTAAAAAAAAAAAAAAAAAAAAAAAAAAGGATTCCATGCAGAACTGGATGGACAGAACCATACACAAGTTGGTACTCATTTATTTTCCTAGTGCTATCTAGACTTCAATGGCTACAAGTAGTTAATGGTATTTGCAGAAGAGCTCTGGGTGTTACCAAATGACAGTAATTTCAGAAGAGCTTTTCTCTATTCAGGAGTAATTGTTCAGTACTGGTTTAAAGAAATAGGGTCTTTTATTGAGTGAATTGCCAACACCTTTCAGTACATTGCTTAAGATAGTGATGATCTTAAAGAAAGCGCTATCATACTCTAGACATTTTAAATATCTTACCTCTTTAATATTTTTTAGTTCTTAAAGAGTCTATTCTGTCTCCGATATATGTGCTTGGCATTCATCAGTGCTAATGGGAATTAGCAACAAAATGGACCCTTAATCATTTATCTCATAGTACAGAAAGGCATGATTTGAGGACTTGATTAGGGCTATAACTGAACAAGATAATATAAAGATTTGATTCTCTTCAAACATGCTCATTACAATAATTCAATCAGAAATTTACTGTAAAATGTATTTCTCCTAGATATTTTATCATCGTCATCATCATATATGACCAAAATTTTATAAAAACATTAAAGGTGTTTAAACATCAGTTACTTAGAAAGGTAAAGGCATATTCATAGTACCTGCAACACTAATTTTTCATTTACTCACTCTATATCAGTTTACAATGCAAGTATTTACCATCTTTGAAAGTGAAAAGTTACCTTATTTGCCCAAGAAACACTGTGTGAAAAGCATTTTCACTTGTTTTCACTGAGTTTGAAGTTTTTAAGAGAGAACATACTTTTAGAAAAAACTTACCATTTGTGTGACACACATTTATGAATTCAAGCTGAGAAAAATACTAATCTATATAAATATACTGTAGGCAATACAGACTGTGTATTCCTTGGAGCGAAACAAAGTGAGATCTGGGAATTTCTGTGGATTTCTGTTACCCTGATGCTGATTATCTGAGCATACCTAGTTTCCATGTGGCTTTTTTTTCCCCTGTCTTTATCTGCAGTGCTTTTCTCCACCCGAAGGATATAGTCTACTTCCCCAAAGACATCTCTGCTCCCACTAAACCACTTTATTTTACAAACCCAAGCCAGGAGTTTGTACTGTTGCCAGAAGTGTTTCTTACTTCCAGTCTTGAGTTGCAATGCTTCTCATTGCAAACATTATACCACCATTACATTGTGATGTAAATTAATGACTCCAGCCCCATCACTGGTGGCTAGAATCATGCATAATCTTTCCCTGTCTCATCCATGAAATCAAGTTGATCAAGTCCTTTCGCATCAAATCTCTACTGTCTTTCAAATTTGCCTACTCTCTTCCTTCTCACTAAACTGCACTAGCTCAGGCCACAATTATCTTTTACCTGGATGAATACCTAATCTCTTCACACAGAAGCCTAGAGAATCTTTCTAAAAAGCACACTTAATTACATTAAGCATGACCCTGCAGCTCACCTCAAATACTTAAAATCCATCCACCAGTGATTCTCCATTGCCCACAGGGTATTTTCTGAATTCTTTTCTTGGGCTTATTTTGTGACTAGAGCCTCTTACTTTTCTAGTTTCTTTTCTACTCTCTCAACTTCCATATAGATTTCTATACTTTCTCTTTATGTATATCTAATTCATAAACAATGTATACTCATAATTTTGTGTGTTTAATATTTTGCATAAGTGATAGCATATTATTACTATTTTAACTTACTGTCCAGAAACCTATTGTTGAAATGAAACAATAAATTTATCCATTCTTCTACTTTAATATCATTGTGTCTCTAATAACTGGCATAAAGTTGCTACTCGAAAAATGTTAATATTTATAATTTTTTTAAATATATAGCATCCACTAAAAGATATAAAACAATGTTGTATGGCTGGACATAATTGTAAACTTACCCTTTCATCTCCTCCAATCCAACCCAACCCAGAGAAAAAGGCCAAAAGACAAAGTTCTGGGAACACTCATTAATCTGGGAAGTCTCTCTCATTTGGGAGAGAATATTGATGAACTGAGAGAAAAAAGAAATGAGAAAAATGTCTGGACAGTACAAGCACCTGTTTATTAGCTCTGAAAGTCAGTTAGTAGCAGCATCAACTATTGCCTGAACTCATTTTTGTTTGCCAAGCAAAGCATAAAGGTATAGTAAAAAAAAAAAAAAAAATCAGAGAAGGGTAAAGAAGAACATAAGTGACAAGATGATTTGAAGGAGCAGGAGACCAGGCGAAGAGGTGCCAAATGATGCTTCTCTCCTCACCTTCTACACGCTAAAAGATTAATGAAACTGAAGTTTCTGTCTCTCTCAGCACCCTGAACTTCCTGGCATCATTTTTCCTGAAGCCAGGACTGGACTGGCAAGAGTTGCTAAGCATAGATGGAGAAGATGAACCACTTCAAATGGAAGCAAAGGATTTTAAGTTCCACTTTAGTCAGAGGAATTATTTTAAAACTCTCCTAAGTGACATGAAGGTTTCTCAGAAGAATTTTTCTTTTTAATCTTAGACTTAAGAAAGATAAAGGAATTGAGTTCTCCAAACAAACTGCATACTTTCAGGTAATGACCATTCATCCTGCCATGCCCTTAGGTATTAGAAGAATAGGTTTAAAAATCAATGTTAAGTCACCAAACCATATATCTTAAAAATTAAGAGGTCTCACATAAAATGGGAAGGAAGTCAAATTTGGTTTAGAAGAAATGTTGTCAAATATGCAAACCATGAAAGTCAAAAGGAAGAGAAAAAAGAGGGGGAGAAAGGGAAGGAGAAGGAGGAGAAGAAGAGGTAAAACAGGATGGAGAAAAATGAAAAACATATAACTAAAAAAATGAAGACTATCTCTACGATTCCTTCTTTCTATAATTTTACCTAATCAAAACACAACTTAGATGTTTTAATACACTAAGATAATTTTTTAAGTAGAATAAATAAAAGGATATTTGTACAGTTCAGGACAAAAATTGAAGAACACCATTTTATAGTCAAATTTAAAATAATAAAGTAAAAATATTTAAATTTTTACTCATGGGCTGGAGACGAAGGGATTTTATTTGGATTTCTTTTAACTTCCCTTTTACTTTTTAATAAGCACATAAAACTAGTACCATTAAAATGCAATCAGTAGAATGTTTAATAAATTGGATTGATAAAGTTAAAATCCAAAGTGGGACCTTAGAGCAAGCATTTGATATAATCACAGAAAATTCATAAAGGAAAAAAATCAAAATGATTTTAAAAAATTGATAATACATGTGGATTACAAATATAATCCAATCTAAATGTTACCAGTTTCCTTGAAGTAAGCAGACAACAAATTGGTAAGAAAAAAGTTTTCAGTGACGTGATACAAGAAAATTTTCTGAAATTAAAGAACTAAATCTGTACTTTATAGGGAGATATTATAATCTTGAAAAAAAGTCATATCATGAGTAAGAAGGGATGATTTAGTAAGTAGTACAATGTCTGAGGTCGGTACAGAGAAGGACAATATTAAATCTTGTCAATGAAATTAAATCTCTGCAATATCTCATGGCAGAGATATCATTTGAAATAAGCTTTGAGAGCTAGATATTTTTTTGAAGATAATATCGGGAAAAATGCGAACAATAGTTTCAACAAAAGTAAAGTGAGAAATTATAAGGATTATTTGGGGACATTTCATATACAGAAGACTGACAGATAAATGTAATTTGGAAGTGGATCTTAAGAGTAGAAGTAATTAAGAAAATGTAACTAATGTGTAAAACCTGGCTCTCATTCTGTAAGCAATAAAAAACTGTTTAAAATTTTTGAGTTAAACTTCCACTCATCACTTTTTTATTCCAATACACAATTCCTACCCATAAGCTAAGAATTTAAAACAAAAGCTATAATTAAAATTTTAGGATGAATTACCCTTCCCTCAAAACTGGCAGAGCTCAACACACTGGTTTTCAGCCTGAAACATTCAGCAATACCTGGAGACATATTTGGTTGTCGCATCTGTGAGGAGGGTGTTACTGGCACCAATATGTAAAGGACAGGTATTCTGCTATTCGTGCTATAAATAATAAAAAAAAAGAGGCAAAAGACAGCCTCTTCCCCCAGAGAATTATCAGCCCAAAATATCAATAGTGCTGGCCTTGGCAAACATTGGCCTAAATTTAAGCTAACCAGCAAAGCCCAAACAAATATTTGCCAATTTTCTTGAGCTGTTCAAGTAGTTGCAACACTCTATATGCTTTTCCTCACCTTCCACAAAACTCCTTGTCCCAACAGAAATATCTCTCTACCCACATCTTACCCAAAAGCACTGTGTCTGCTTAATCTAGCCATGCTGCTCATTCTTGATATGCAAAGAGTCTGTCAAATTAACTCCCTTCTATAACCTATCATCTTTTGAATCTTATTCCATTATGATTCTGTACTTCTTCCCTCCCACTAATTCTCCCACAGATGCCTTCTCAGCTCTTTCCTCAGTGCCCTCCGGAATCCCATTCCCTAATAAATAAATTATTCTGCATCTTCTACTTCTTCACAGAATGTTCATATACTTCCCTGTAGCATTCTCTAAGGCCTCAGGTACCATGAGAGCTGGGAGGAGACTAGACATTCATCTTAATTCCTTTTTTTTTTCTTTTAAACCATAATATCACTTTCTTAAAATTACTTTTGTAAGCTCATGACACCTGGCTTCATACTCTCAACATCTCCTTTTTCTGTCATTTGTGATCCTCTTTGTCACATATCCAAGTTCATTAAGGATGCCGCACATCTCCTATCACAAATACGGTCACAATCATGGACACCTTCAGTGTTCATGTGTGCAACTTTCCCAACACCCTAGTCTCAGAGACCTCCTCAATTCCAGGATGTCCACACCCAAAAGCCTATCACTTTGAACTTGCCACCTGGTTTTCTTTGGACTGAGTGGTTTACACATTTTTTAAGAGTTGAAAAAAATAATATTTTGTGACATATAAAAATAATGTTAAATTTAAATTTCAGTGTGTATATATAAAGATTTATTAGAAAATTGCCACACTTATTGACTGATGTATTCTATGGTTGCTTTCGTCCAACAACAGTGTTGGGTAGTTGTAACAGAGACAATCGACTGCAAAACTAAAAATGTTTACCATCTGGGTCTTAACAGAAAACACTTGTTGACCACTGTCTTAATAAATGAGTTTAAGAAATAAGTCCAAACAAGTCAGAAAGATAAATACAAATACCATATGATTTCACTTCTATGTGGAATCTACAAAACAAAATAAACAAACAGAAACACACTCATGGATGAAGAGAACAAACTGATGGTTACCAGAGGGAAGGGAGTAAAAGACAGAGCCTCACAGGGTATTTTGAATTTTAGCTAGCTCCAGCTACTTTAGAATCAAAAAATCAAGAACTTTTTTGCTAGGGGTCGGTCAAAAATTTACACAGTCATATCCCGTACAAGTGTGACTTTTACTCCTAATAACAACTGGCTCTTTTAATTTATTTCACTATATGCTACTTTAAAAATTTACCTTGATGTTGTCCCATACAGGTGCCCTAGATCTAAATTCATCTTTTACAACCTGGTGGGCGTAGCAGCTGTTATCAGCTAAGTTGATTCTTGATGTATTTATTAAACTAAATGCACTAAAAATGTATATGCTTGGCTTAACTCATCCATAATTCTAGCTAATGGGCTGCTTCGCAGTTGATGATTTGGCTTCCCTAAAATGAAGATTTCACACTATTTCAGTCACCTGTGTTTCAGAAGACAGCAGCCTGGGAATGACCCTCTATGACAGCCTGGACACAAGGAGGCTTTTTTTTAGAAGAAGCTGTTGTTGGGTTACTATCATCTCCCAAAATGTTTCTTCTTGGTTCATATTCATAACATTTTCTTTATAACTGGAATCTAAATTCCTTTAGAGATGAAATCACTTCTACTTTTATGTTCATGATTATATTTAATAGGAATTATTGAAGGATGCTCAAAATCAGTTGTGGCTTGAATGGTCATTTCTATTAACTAGTATAATAAAAAAAAATCAATAGACTTTAGATTATTCAAAACCAAAATGTCAAAAACAATTGTGAAAATTCATTAGTGTTTTTCTAAGTAAAATATAAATTATGTGTGAATATTTTACTTCTGAACATATAGGTATAAGAATCAACACCCCACTTTGGTTCAAAAGATAAATTTTTATTTTAATATCTCATATTCTGGTGTATAAAACTATGAACATAGAGTATAACCCTAGAGAAAAAACAAAAATTCTAGAAATAAATTGTAAATAATTTTAGAAAAAATAAATTGCAAATAATTTCAGGAAAAAATAGATTACCTATTAATGACTAATGTGTATTCTCAAGTGCATGACTAATAAAAAATAAAAAACACCATACCTTGGCTTATCACATAAGATATTCTAAATTTTAGAATTTTCATCTTTGGTGGTCCTGAATCTAAACCGTTCTTTAAAATCAAAGCTTTTGAAATTAGTGAGTAAATTTACAGATAAAATTATATTTTATAATACATAGAATCATAGATTAATAAAATTTTTTTCCTTCAAAAAAATTGGTGACTACCTCAAACCACAGTTTATTACATATAAACTAAAGAGTGTCACGTGTTAAAATATTAAGATAAACATTTAAATTTTATCTCCACCAACCAGGATTAGGTCTGTATACCAAGTTAAAAACTAAATATGATTTTATAATATTGTATATTTGTTTTCTCTCTCTAGTTCATCATTTAAAAATTCATTTAATAAAAAGTATAAAAGTATAACTTATTTCAAGCTCATTTGAGACTTTATATTTGTATTCTACCAATGAAATTTAAGACAGTGATATCAATGGCATAATAAAGAAACAAAAACAAAAAACTCATAGATACAGACAACAGTATGCTAATTACCAGAGTGGAGGTAGTAGAAGAAAGTAAAGGAGGGATAAGTGGTGGCAGAAGGAGTCTTGACTTTGGGTGAACACACAATACAATATACAGATGATGTCGTATAGAATTGTAACCTGAAACATATAAATTTCATTAATCAATTCACCCCAATAAATGCAATAAAAGGAAAAAAGAAAATGCTTAGCACCCAAAAATAAATTAATTAATATAAATTTGGCTTTCTAAAAATGATTACTAGATGCTCAGCAAGACCTATAGTCAAATATCTAAATGTTTGTATTTTTAAACTAATTTAGAATGGCTGGAATAATAATTGGTTCCACACAGTGTTTCACTTTTGAAATAGAGACTGTATATGTCTATATTGTAAATAATAAAATTGAACTTCTTTTACGGAACACTAAAATATGTGACAATAGTGATTATATGTCTATTCCATAATATCACTTAAATGTATCCATCTTCCTCTGACATATAAATAACACAATATAGCATTATTCTTCTTAAAAGAAACTGACTATATGAAAGTTCAACATATGGGGAAATAATAACATGCTTACAAAAGTAAAGGAGAAGCTCTTATGATATGACATTAAATTCTAGATCTAAAGTTGTTCTGGGAATAGCTATTTACACTGCTGGTAAATTTCATATTAGAGGTCCTAGTCTATTGAGTACTTTTCTCTTATTCTCATCTAAAAAAATAAAATAAAATAAAACAAACACTCCTCTAAATACAAAAATCTTGTCCTGGACTTCTAATATCTCCGTGTTTAAAATCCCCACAAACTGCCTCTACCTGTAATGAAATATCTATATATGTATTCATAGTTATTTAATAATTTATACTATTGTTCTGCTGGCTTTATTTTATTGTAAATTTTATTTAAAAAGAGTTTAAAACCAATTTGTTCAATAAGAAAAGCTGATAATTTCCAGAGGACCTGATAAGCAGAAAGTCTATGTAGTGGTTCATAAAATATTATCTTATTAAATGCAACCATATTTTAATGCTGAGTTGGACTTAAATTATTTAAATCATTCCATTTTTCATTTGGTGTATATTTATCTTAACATTAATATAATATTGTACTACAGAGGAATGTTTAGTACATTAATGGACTATCAAATCATGTCCTTATGGTGTACATTTGAATTTATCATTGACCATCTTCTACTTTCATCCCCCACCTCACCTCTGAAATATAACGACATACAGGAAAAGCATAATACGCCAGCACCAACATAGTTCACCATTATAGGAAACTTGTCTTAGTCCTCTCCACATACATGTCAATATAAGATATGTCAAAATATTTTACTAATGTTTATGTACACATACTTGTATACATTATGTACATATATACATACACAATGTATATATTTGCCCAGAAGCAGTATCTACATCATAGAAAACTACAAACATTATATACGTGTGTTATATATTGAATCATTCCTTTTAGTATTATAAGGTATAACTTCAAAGGTTTCTCCCTTCTATATCAACTTGTCAACACATAATTCAAAATATATGACAACTTTTGTGATTATTAATTCCTATCAAAGAAAAAGAATCTCAAGTCATGCAACAAGAAAAAATATTACAAAGTCATTTGTATGAAAACAAGAATTGTGGCGATGTTGAAGTAATTGTTTTGTGTAAAGTTACATGAATGCACATTGAATCCAAACAATAAGTGTGTCAGAGCATCTGGTAGATGATTTTACGTGCCTTCTTCCTTCCACTGAAGGAGCAAATGAAAGGGAGAGTCACTGCCTTTTCTCTCCCAATATAAATTCTTACTCTGTGCAAGTATGCAGATGTGATAAATACATTTTCCTTTTGGATAGCAAAACCTTATGTCTTTCCCAGTCACACAGGTTGGTGGTAAAGTAGACTAAAATATAGAATCTGCCATGTTGCTTTTGTTATTATTATTAGCATTAAATTAATATCTGTCTGCTTTTAGTGAGGTCCAGTAGTAGAAAAATAAATAACCTAGAGACAAGCAAAATTTAAAATTTACCCCAGACCCACACAAAATCTAATCAATGAACTCTTTCTTGTTGGTTGTTTCGCATTATACATTATTCAGTGTGAAACACAGGGAGTTTCTGGAACATTCAATGCTATTTCAGTTCTAATACACACTTAGCATAGCACAATTGTCCATAGACTTTAAAAATTTCCAAATTATATGTCAGTGTTTGAACCAAAATATTTCTTACCAACTTTGTATTTTCTAGCTACCAAGGACTGAAGGGGACTGTTAAAAAATCAAGAGAGAAGGAAAAAGATGGGGGAAGGGGAAAATAAGGCAAAATCAGGGAAAGCATTGTCCATTGTGACAACCAATTCATCATGGACCTTTGTTTGGAATTCTCCTCAATAGGCCAGAACACAAGGTTTTTGTTTGCATAGACATATTTTTTTCTTAGTGACAAGCAGTTTCCCTGCTAGCTATGATCCTTACCCACGTGATTCTTTCACGAACTGGTGGTTTTCTCTCATAGAGCTATAGCTTCTGGAGAACTCTTTTTCTCTTTCGAGCACATTTTGCAAGGGAAGGAGAATAATGTTTTTTCCCTGCCCTTCTAACCTTATTTTTGCCACCTGGCCAGCTTCATGTCAAAATATTAATGTCTATTTTCAAAGAAAACTGAAGTTTCCCTGATAGTATAACATTATAAATTGAATCTACTGTCTCCAAACTCCTTAATCAGATGTTCTGTATAAAGTTTTAAAGGTATATAATATTAAAACATGATTTTCTAAGGCATTGTACATTTTTTTCTCTGGATTCTGAAATTTATACGGTTTACTGACATTTCCCATCTATGTAGTTGACCCATGATTTGGGAGCCATCTATGTAGGATGGGTTGGACAGTGAACATGGACCCAAGCCACACCTGGCTGAAGGGTCATCTAGGGGGATTCCACTGGGAACAGATTGTCTCTTTGGACAAAACTATTAAAGTATCAAGGATAGAGATTGTTGGTCTTTATGGTCTATGGGAGTAAGTTCATGGGAGAGCAATCATGAAAGACTAAAATCTAATGTGTTGTGATTGACTCTCAGAAGGATACGCTAGCCTGCCTTGTTCCCAGGCAGTGAATATCCTGACCCTGAGTGTAGTACTGGGCAAAGATTTTGGTCCTTGGAGCCAAATGGTTGATTCTAGGCTCCACTTTTTTTCTCTACTTAAAAAAAAGTGGCTTTATTGAGGTATAATTTACAAATAAAATTGTAAGATATTTAAAGTTTACATCATGGTAACTTGACATACATATACAAGGGGGATCCAAAAATATATAATTACCTTCTAGGAAAGTCCTTGTAGTACAGGCTTCCTCCGCTAGATGAATGTTCTAGGAACCCATCTGTATTAGTGTACTAGTTGGCATTGTTGTGAGATGCTGTGTTGGTTTCAGTGAATTTTTTGAAGGATCTCAACACATTTGCCCATTTCATAATGGGCAATTATGAGCGTACTTGCCCACACTGCACTGAGTGTTCAGCAGTTTTTGACCAAAAATGGTATGACCCCCTTCCCCAACCTCCCTATTCACACCACCTAACCCTGAACAACTTTTTTTGTTCCCCCAGATGAAAAAGTCCTCAAAGGGAAACATTATATCAATGTCGAAGAGGCAAAACAAACAAACAAAAAAGGCAGAATCACTAAAAGGCATCAAAATCAATGAGTTCAAAAACTGTTTTGAACAGTGGAAAAAATGTATCAATAGGTGTTGTAGTGCATCAAATGGAGAGTACTTTGAAGGTGACTGAAGTTTAAATTTATAAATTTGTGAAGAATAAATACACAATTTTTTATAAATAAATTCTGCTTTTTTGGGGTCCCCCTCATATATTAGGCTCCACTTTTTAACAATAGTATTGCCTTTGACAACGTATCCTCTCTGAGCTCTAATATGTTTATTTATAAAATAAAAATTATACCCACATCATACTGTTGCTGAGGACTTAAGACCATCTACAGAAAGTGACGGACTCATAGCAGCTGCTTACAGATAGTGCTCTCTCTTCCCTTCCCCTTTCTTCACTTTCTTTCCCTTCTCATCCCCTCTTGCCCCCTACCCTCTCCTTCCTTTCTTTCCCCTCCCCTACCTCCTCCTTTTCTCTCTTCCCCTCATTTGTCCTCTCTTCCCACTTCTGCTCTCTCCTCTCCTCTGCCTCTTAAAGTATTTCCCTAGAAAAATTTAGAAAGAACTAGAGGGACAGTTATCATTTTTGAGAGGTTGTGAAAGGGGCTTATTAATTATGGCATTCACTTTAATTTAGCCAATGATATCATAAGGAAATGATTAATATAGTAGGGAGGGACATATATTATTTATTGTGAGGCACTGTGTTTTAAGAGCTAAGTTTGCAGAGGATGATGATTTGTCTGAGAGTAGCATTGAAGAGTAAACATCTGAGGAGTTAGCAATTTAGTCAGATTTAAATTTCAGATAGATAATTCTGGAGGCAGAATGGGACATAGATTAGGGAATAGAAACAATAGTAAAGGGGAAAAGCAGAAGTTTAATAGTTCACTTGAGGAATAACAAGGGGCTAAGTGAGAACAATGACAAAGGGGCAGACAGACAGTGACATCAGGACTTGGGTTTGCTAGGCCTGTGGGGATGCCACAAAATGGCCTAGGGAACACAGGAGGGCAGGGCTTGAGGGAGAAAGCAGGAGAGAAAATATCACCCAGGGCTGAAAGGAAGCAAATGTTTTTTCTTTCACTTGCCTAGTTTGGGTAGATTTAGAACTTAAATATCCCTGTTGAAACCAGGAAGTTGTTGTCAGGACCTTGGACACTATGTTTAATTAATAGTTTAAGAGGTATAATATATGACAGTAATTAATGAAAACACAATATTCATTACAATATTATGATATTAGGCTATAGATAAATGTCTACATATTCCACATCCAAAGTCAGAACACATCTGATAAGAAATTCCTTTTTCCTTTCTCACTTGTGAACTTCATTCCATAAAAACAATTCAAAGAAGAAATAATATTTAATTATATATTTAGAGACTTGTCTTTTATTTAAAAGATAAGATTTTTATGAAATCTGGACTAATCCAGAAAATCAGACTATACTGTGACTTCCATAACATATAGAAGGCTTGACCAACAAAGAAAAAAAAATACATAAAATGATAACTTCAGTCATAAAACTTTCAACCATTTCATGAAAAATGCATGTACATTGCTGGGACTGAGGTAAACCATGATATCACCACTATGCATTTGAACTTTATACTTTGGAAACAACATTATGACTCAACATGCTAATGTAGGTTATCTCTCAGTTCAGATACTAATGCCATTTGACAGTGAGTTAGTTTCTTTCCATACCCAGTCTAGGCAATAAAGTCTCAAGATTCTGCTTGTACCACTCAGATACCACTTAGTTCAAAGCAGCTTTGAATGAGTAATGCAGAACTTTTGTTCTAATTCTTTTCCTTTCTGCTTCTCCTGTTTTTGTTTTGCTTTGCTTTTCCCTAGAGAAACAAGTAATCCACACTATTTCATTTGTAACCCAGTGGCAAGTGTCTCGTCCTTCTAGTCTACATGACTTCATTTTTTTTTCAGTTTAATTTCACCTATTGCCAGTCTTAGATTTTATTAAAATATTTAAAGGATCTTGTTAAGGTATATTTTTTTAATGTTGATTCTGTTTCAATTATACCAGTCAGACAGATATAACTCCAAACTTGGGTCTCTCAGTTTTTAATTTCAACAGTTACACAGGAAAACTTACATGTGTGCTTAACCCTATGGTTGAACCATGACCATGTTATTTAAGTTGATCATAGTCACATAAATTATAACTGCATACATAATTATAGTTAAAAACGTAATGTCTCTTTGCCAAACAATGAATTGACTCAAATATTTTCAATAGGTATCTTGGGTAACTAAATTTGTCCTCTTACTTATTATTTCATTCCAAATGCCATTGAAAATCAAATTGATCACACAACTAAGTTATTGCCATTTTAATTTAGTTGCTTCTTAGAGTTATACCCTAAATGTCATCTGCACTGCCTCAGATATAAAGCATAGGATAACACTTTGTTCCTTCTTCTTTACCTTTGTTTTACTACTGCTTAAAACTTTCAATTAATCACAGTCATTTATTTAAAGCATTTAGATTTCATATAAAACAGAAAACCAAAGCACATTACTACAGTGACATGAATTCAATGGGTCATTGAACCTCTAGATATCCCAGAGAAACAAATCTTCAATGAACTACATGCAGCGTGTCCTTTACAAGAGAGTCTCTAAAAACAAAAAGGAATATTTGTGTGCTATGTTTTAATGACAGAACATATAGAGAAAATGTACAATTAATTTTTCACCTGACCCAAAATTTCTCAATAGACTCCTTAAAAATCACTTTTTTTTTTGCATATAGAATAGAATTCTATCTGTTTAAAAAAATTAGTTTTGGAAAATTCCCAGAAATGTATCTATTACATAAAACGGGATAAAGCTCTAACTGAGTAACAGCTGAGGTGTGACACTAATTTGAGTGTAGACCTGCCATGTGATGACTTACAGATCCTGTGTGGTTTCTGTGGTTAGGGTAGTGGAGGAGCCCCGAGGAATTCTGAGCTTTCCACCCTCAGGCCCTGAAGAGCTGTTAGAATTGTGGTATCATCGACAGACGTTAACTTTTTGAGAAAATGCTATAAATTTAGTCTCTACTAATTATTCATTCATCTAGGAATATCTAACAACAGGAAAGTTAATAAGTACCATTATTAAATAATGTTTTAAATTTAACAAAGCATTTATATACTTATGATGTCATTTGTAGCCAAATGATGTAATATTCTATGACTTGGTAGGAAGGACAGAGAGTATCATTATTAAACGTATTTTAAAAATGAGAAGATTTTGGAATAAAACCTACAGATTTTGGAGGAACACAAAATATTTTGAACCTCCTGTTTTTATACTACCATTTGATGGGTGAGTATTTTGAGCTCTAACTGACATTTCGATACTTTGACTAGTTATTTATGAACATACATATTTTATTATTGTAAAAACATTGATAAATTTTAATTTATTTTTAGAATAAATACATTCTAGGCTATTTTTAGAATAAATCTATTAAGCTAAATTAATTGCATGCTCAACTTGTTACACATTACGTTAAATAATTTCCTTATTTCTCAATTTTACTGAAAATTTTTAATTGGAATAAGTATTTTCTATGACAATTTTATAAGAAGAATTTAATTAATAAATCAATATTTGTCCAAATCAAAACTTTTTAATGGTTATACTTTCTGATGATTTTAGTCATTATTTTACCAAGATAAATTTTCCTGGCTCTAATTATATGTAAATATTTTAATAAGATATTATTTTTTATCTAACTTTAGTTAAGAATTTTTTTCATGTGCAGTGATATCCTTTCCTTGATTTTATTTTCTGCTGATTATTTCTAGCATGTTCACTGATTAAGTATCACCTAACCAAAATGTAATTGGTATTAAAATGTTAACGTCAGAATAGCTGCTTTAAGCCCTGGCTGGTGTGGCTCAGTGGATTGAGCGTTGACATGTGAACCAAAGGGTGGCTGGGTCAATTCCCTGACAGGGCACATGCTTGGGTTGCAGGTCAGTTTTCCAGTAGGGGGCATGTGAAAAGCAACCACACGTTGATGCTTCTCTTCTTTTCTTTCTCCCTCCCATCCCTTCTCTCTGAAAATAAATAAATAACCCTTTAAAAAAAATAGCTTGCTTTGAGTTGAGTGCTTCTTTGTACATTTCAGTGGTACTTATTGCAAAATCTAAAGCAATGCCTATTTTAAAGCACAGAAATAGAAAGATGAACCAAGAAAGGGGGGATTTAAAGATCACAAATTTTAAACCTTATGTATGAGAGTCTTTAGAAACCAATATTTCTTCAACAAATGATATTTTTTACATCATTGCACTTCCTTTATGTTAAAAAATAATGAGTGAATCTTACCTTTTCCAACCAACTGACATGAACGAGAAGTCCTGAATTGAATGAGATACAAGAAATCATTTTATTGGTGTAAAGAATTCAGATAAATAATTTAACCTGAGAAAATTGATTAAACCAGATAGAATTTCAAAAGATGTCCACTTGGATTGCTAAGCAAAATAATCTCTCAATAACTATATTCTAGTTTTGTTGGACCACTATTTAAAACATCTAAAGCATCGAACTACTTTCTTCACCTCTTCCAATGTAATACTTTCATACCTTTTCAAAAATCTGTGTCTCATTTTTAGCAACATTAATGACTTATTTATATTTACTTTTCAGAGAAATTAAGGCTTTAAGATAACTAGTGCAGGTGTGAGGTGATATCCCATTGTGGTTTTAATTTGTATATCTCTGATGATTGGTGACATTGAGCATCTTTTCTTATGTTTTTTGGCCACCTGTATGTCCTCTTTGGAGAAGTGTCTTTTCAGGTCCTTTGCTCATTTTTTAATTGAATTGTTTGGGGGGTTTTTTAGTATTGAGTTTAATAAGTTCTTTGTAAATTTTGGCTATTAAGCTCTTATCAGATGTATTGGTGAATATGTTCTCCCATTCCGTGGGTTGTCTTTTTATTTTGTTGATGGCTTCCTTTGCTGTGAAAAAACTTTTTGGTTTGATGTAAGAATGGCTATCATAAATAAATTAGCAAATAACAAGTTCTGGGAAGGATTTAGAGAAAGGAGAACTGTTGATGGGAATGCAGATTGATGCAGTCAACTGCAGAGTATAGAGTTACCTCAAAAAATTAAAAATGGAACTGCTTTATGACCCAGTGATTCCGCTTCTGGGATCCAAAGACACCCAAAACACTAATTCAAAAGAACATAAGCACCCCCACGTTCACTGAAGCGTTATTTACAATACCCAAGATTTGGCAGCAGTCCCAGTGTCCATCAGTAGATGAGTGGATAAAGCAGCTATGACACATTTACACAATGGAATACTACTCAGCTGTAAAAAAAAAAAAAAGAAGAAGAAGAAGAAAGAAAAGAAAATTCTACCCTTTACGACAACATGGATGGACCTGGAGAACATTACACTAAGTGAAATAAGCCAGTCAGAAAAAAAACACCATATGATTTCACTCCTATATGGAATCTAATGAACAAACTAAACTAACAAGCAAAATAGAAACACATTCATAGATAGGGAACAGGCTGACAGCTCTGGGTAATGGCTTTTAAGGGGTGGAAGGATCCAGCGAAAAAGAAAAAGAACTCTTGGACACAGACAATGGTGTGATGACGAGGGGTGGGTAAGTGGAGGTGGAAGAGAGTATAAGGGGGATAAATGGTAATGGAAAAGATACAATAAAAAATAAGCTAACTGGTATAATTGATACCATGAAAAAATTAATTTAAAAAACTTTGCTCAGAAAGACAATAACTTAAAATAGAAGAGCACAGGTTTTAGGGTTAGACTGATGTGTATTCAAATGCTTCCTCTGCCACATAATGGAGGGATCTCTTGTACAAATTATTCTCTCTCTCAAGGCCTCGATTTTCCCATGTAGTTAATGAACATGTTCATAGCTTCACAGGTTCTTGTGAGGGTTAAGTAAGATAATGTATACAGAGAACTCAAGCCAGGGCAAGCAATACATTAGATACTTTCTAAGTGGTGTTTAAGTGAAAATTACAATAGAATATGTTTAAAATGTTTTAAATAGTTTAAAGCACTACAGAAATAATAGTTTTAAACTTCATCTTATGTCTTTGATATCATCATAGGCGTTGTTCTTTATTAGTAGAAGAAACACAGCCCACAGAATCTAGACAATGGTGCTACAAAATACCACTTTCCTAAATGTTATAAATGTACATATTTTTAATATTTATTTTATGGTATTTAGAAAATATACTGAGGGTGATTGTAGACATTTTTATGTAAACATCTTCTGGTGGAACTGGTTTCATATTTTAATTGTGGAAAGTGATACCAAGTATTTCCTACACTGTGTTTTTTTTTTTATTTTCTTCTTTTACTTTATTTTTTAATTTATAAATCATATTTATTCTATTACAGTTGCCTCAATTTTTCCGTTTACCCCCCTCCACCCATCTCACCCCCACCCCCCACTCCCACAGTTCATTCCCACTCTGTTGTCCATGTCCATGGGTCATTCATACCTGTTCTTTTTTTTTTTAATTTATTTACTTTTTAAATACATTTGTCTCTGCCTCCCCCCCACCTCTTTCCCTTGCCCCCTCCCACCTTCCCTCTCTCAGCTCTTCCCCTTTGGTTTTGTCCATGAGTCCTTGCTATATGTTCCTTGACTTTCCCCTTCCCTTCCTTTTCCCCCGTCCCCCTCCCTCCTTCCCTCTTGTCTCTGTTGATTTCTTTTCCTTTCAGTGTTGCTGGTCATATTTTCCTTGCATCTTTGCATTGTTGGTTAGGTTCCGCTTATAGGTGAGATCATATGGTATTTGTCTTTCGCCCCCTGGCTTATTTCGCTTAGCATGATGCTCTCCAGTTCCATCCATGCTGTCGCAAAGTTTAGTACTTCCTTTTTTCTTTCTGCTGCGTAGTATTCCATTGTGTATATGTACCATAATTTTTTGATCCAATCATCTACTAAAGGGCATTTAGGTTGCTTCCAACACTTGGCTATTGTAAATTGTGCTGCTATGAACATTGGGGTGCATAGGTTCTTTTGTATTGGCGTTTTGGTGTTCTCAGGGTATAGTCCCAGCAGGGGAATCGCTGGATCAAAAGGCAGTTCCATTTTCAGCTTTCTGAGGAAATTCCACACTGCTTTCCATAGTGGCTGCACCAGTCTGCATTCCCACCAACAGTGTACTAGGGTTCCCTTTTCTCCACAGCCTCGCCGGCACCTGTTGTTTGTGGATCTGTTTATGATGGCCATTCTGACCGGTGTGAGGTGGTACCTCATGGTGGTTTTGATCTGCATTTCTCTGATGGTTAGTGATGTTGAGCATCCTTTCAAATGCCTCTGGGCCTTCTGTATCTCCTCCTTAGAAAAGCATCTGCCCAGGTCCTTTGCCCATTTTTTGATTGGATCGTTTGTCTTCTTGGAGTAGAGTCGAGTGAGTTCTTTATATATCTTGGAGATCAAACCTCTATCTGATGTATCATTAGCAAATATATTTTCCCATACGGTTGGCTCCCTTTTCATTTTGCTGATGTTTTCTAATTATTATTCTAAACTGTATATAAGATCTTACAAAGTAAGTATTCTTGGTATTCATTTTTGAAAAATGTAGCATATACATCTGTACAGATCTCCAGAAGAATTTTTGCTGGGTTTTTATTCTTTTGGCTTCTGTATTATTTTTTAATTTTTTAATTTTCAATTATAATTTACATTCACTATTATTTTGTATTAGTTTCAGGTGTACATCAAAGTGATTAGGCAATGATATATATGCTTTACAAAGTGACTCCCACACTTCCAGGACCTACCTGGAACTATATATAGTTATTAAAATACTATTGACTACACTTCCTATGCTGTACTTTATATCCCTGTGACTATATTGTGACTACCAATTTGTACTTCCTCATCCCTTCACCTTTTAACCCAGTCTCTCAATACCTCTGATCGCTATCTATTAGTCTGTGTCTATTTTTTTCCATTTATTTTGCTCTTTAAGTTCCACATCTAAGTGAAATCATACATTATTTGTCTCGTTCTCTCTGATTTATTTCACTTAGCATAACACTCTCTATCTATGCTGTAGCAAATAGTAAAATTTCATTCTTTTTTTGGTCAAGTAATATTCCATCACTTTTTTAGCCATTCTTAGCTTTGCTATTGTAAATAATGCTGCAATAAACATAAGAGTGCATATATTTTTTCTAATTAGTGTTTTGGATTTCTTTGGATATATACCCAGAAGTGAAATTGCTGGATCATAAGGCAGTTTCCATGTTTAATTTTTTGAGAACCCTCCATACTCTTTTTTCAGAATGGTTGCGCAAATCCACAGTCTCACCAACACTACATAAGGGTTCTCTTTCCTCTATATCTTTGCCAGCACTTGTTGTTGCTAGATTTATTGATTATAACCATTCTGACAGGTGTCAGGTGATATCTCATTGTGGTTTAATTTGCATCTCTCTGATGACCAGTGACACTGAGCATCTTTTCAAATGCCTATTGGCAATGTTGTCCTTTTTGGAGAGGTGCCTACTCAGGTCCTTTGTTCATTTTTTAATTGGATTCTTTGTTTTTGGTGTTGACTTGCATGAGTTCTTTATAAGTTTTAGATATTAACCTTTTATTGGATGTATCATTGGTAAGTATCCCAGTCAGTAGATTGTCTTTCCATTTTGTTGATGGTTTCCTTTGCTGTGCAAAAACTTTTTAGCTTCATGTACTCCCATTTGTTTTTCTTTTGTTTGTTTCCGTGTATGTTTTTGTTTATCTTACCTGAGGATATATATCAGAAAAAACATTGTTAAGAGAAATGTCAGAGATTTTATTGTCTGTGTTTTCTTCTAGGAGTTTTACAGATCTGAGTCTTACATTTAAGTTTTTAATCTATTTCTAGTATTTTTTGTATGTGGTGTAAATATGTGTTCTAGTGTCATTTTTTGCATGTATCTGTATGATTTTCCCAACACCATTTATTGAATAGATTACCTTTACCACATTGTATGTTCTCACCTCTTTTGTCATATATTAATTGACCATATAGGTGTGGATTTATTTATGGCTCTTTGATCTATATGTCTGTTTATATGCCAGTACCATGCTGTTTTGATTAGAATTTTTGCTGTTTTTAAGTGAAATAAATTGCCAAACTATATTGTCTAGAGTAAATTTTTGGTTTCACCATACACTACAGAATTTTTCTATCCTTGGTATACGTGGAGAATTATTTCAACCTCAAGAAAAACAAATTGAGTTGACAACCTGTTGAAAAAAGTTAAGACTTTACAGTGAACCTAACCTTACAGTTTCTATGTTAATTCTTTGTACTCTTGAAGAATTATAAACAAATATGGACATATACAACGGTGTGGGGATGGACCGTGGGAGCGGGGGATGGGCTGGGTGGAGCAGGGCAAAAGGGGAAAAGTTGGTACAACTGTAACAGAATAACAATAAAAAATAAAATGATTACAGCTAACTATAAGAAGCTCTGGTTTTTTAAATTATTTCTTAAAGGGTAATTAGGTTGCCATAAAAACCCAATCTCACCTGAGTTGGTAGTAAAATAATATCAATGCCTAATAAATATGTTTTTAACATAGATACAGTAAAGAAGGGGGGAAATAAACCACTGAAGTAGACAATTGTATTTCAAATAGTCATTTCTTATTACAGAAAAACCTCATTGATATATTCTAGCCTTGGAGAAACCAATCTGAATTAACAACAACAAAACAGCTCTACACTCTAATAAGAAATGCAGATATATTACTTTCAAATTCACCCTGTAAATCTAGCTGCTAATAAAAGCATTTCTAAGTAACAGACTTTCATTGCATGCTTTCATAAATAGGTGGGAATCATTTGAAATTAGTTAGATCCATTTGTATCACACAATGTGTTAAAATCTTTAAGAACAGCTTGGTAAAAGCCTCAAGCAAATCTTGTTTACACTATTAGCAAATCCTTGCTTCATAGATCATACAAAAGTAAATTTCAACCAAGCCTAGTTCAAATTATCATAAATTCTGAATTATATTCAGCATTTTAAAGCTGGAAGGGACCTCAGAGATCCTCCAGTAAAGTCTATAGTAATGAGGTTTTCCTAGTTGTTACATCTAAAACGCATGCTATATGTATAAACAAATTCCGATTATTGTTCACTATTTTCAGATATGTTGCTGATACTGTACTATTACTTTAGTTTGGTATATCTTTTCAAAGTTATCAGTAACATTACATGATATTCAAGAATGTTTTGTCAGAGTGATTTAAAATCATTAGCACTGTGTTGCATTTTTTCTGTTATCTGATTACTTTTTTGTTTGTTTTCTTGTCCCATTCTGGTGTAGAAAATACAGATGTAAGTTTCTTCACACTAACGGTTTGAATAGACACAATATACAACTAACATAGCCAACAATTTCCAGAAGTTGTAAAAAGTAAAAACAGAACTATTATACAGATCTGAAATCACTAGTGGTGGGAGCCACCATGTGGCTTTCTACACACATGAGAGAAATCTTAGAATTTCACTCCTGAAATCTATCTGCTTAGGTGTATTTTATACTGGCAGAGAGTCAGAGAAACCTGTACATGCAATGTTGCTGGACTGTACACTGCAGTTGCCAAGAAACTGGCTCTCTTCTGACCAGGCTCTCTAACGGTATATCGCAGTTCTTAACAGACTTCTCTGGGACCTTATGGAAAAACTATCAAAATAAGCCATCACCTCCAGGAGGGAAAAGTGGGGCTTTTGTCATTTGGGCACCATCTGCCCAGTCACCCTGCTCCCTGATGTATCCTACTTTATTTATCTATGCAATAAATATTTATTGAGCAGCAACCAGGTGCCCAGCATATGCTATGTTGCCAAGAGGAATGCAAAAGAAATGTTAGACAGTTTCTGACCTCAAAGAGTTTCATGTTTGATTGTGGGGAAAAGCACACCTTTGTGCAGCAACTCAACTCCAGCATCTAACAGTGTCCAATAATTGCCAGAGTGGTAACATGATTAATGTAACAAAAAGGGTGAGCTTGGTATAGACTCAGTGTCAGGAAGCTGCCCTGTAGAATATAAACCTAGATTTAGACTTATTAGGATAACTAGGATTGTCGGGTCAAAGGGAATGATGACAGGTAATTTAAATGTAAGAAATATCTAAGTGTAGAATAGGAAAAAAAATACTTGAAAAACTCTCTGCTGTTACATTTAAATTAATTAAAATGAATAAAATTAAAGGTTTACTTTCTCCATCATATTAAATACATTTCAAGTGCTCAATAGCCACATGTGGATAGTGGCTAAACTATTGGGCAGCAGAGATGGAGAACATTTCCATCATCCTAGAAACTCCTGTTCAACATCTCTGGGTAGTCCTCAGTTCATAGCAAGATCAACCTGAAAGAAGCGGAGGACTCAGGGTGAAAGGGAGCTCAGCCCAAGTGACATAAGACTTACCTGAAGGGCCAGTGACCCACAGCAGAAAATAATTCCTGAATGGAGATTCCACTAAGAGTCCAGCGGATTCACAGAGCCCATGTACCATATACATTACAACTTTACCTCAAAAAGATGGATCAATTTGTGTGAGGGACATAGGATATAAACAGGTGGCAAAGGGAGGAAATGAAATAGCGTATCAACTAATTTATATGAAAATACCATACACATAATGTGAAGTGGTATAAAAAATTAGGACTACCCAAGGGCAAGAAAATAACCAAAGACAGGAACAATAAATAGCAATTTGTGGGTCTGACAAAAATCCTACCTTGCAAATAACAGTTGATCTTCAGACAACTAAGATAATGTCTTAGATTTCAGTAAGTTTAGGGTTATTTGTTTGCAAAAAGAATAAAAGGAAATTGAAACCAAATGACTGGAAAGAAAAAATATATTAACAGAGCAGAACGGGAATGTTGGAGGGTTCTACTATTCACTCAAGCCACTCCATCAAGTTGGAAGGGCAGAAAGCCTGGAAAGAATTATAAAGTAAGAAACATCTCTTGAACTGTATATCTGACAATCAGAGATTACCAAGCACTACTTACGTCTTACAACTTTAGGACAGTGTAACCTCTCTTTTCCTTTTTTAATCATACCATTTGCAGATTTATACAGACTATCCTCTAGGCTTCCTATAGGGACCTTGTATATTACTGTGTCCTAATCATGATGCTATCTGGTGATAGTCAGGTAATAGCCAAGAGAACATTGACCATGGAAACACCATCTGACCATGTTTTCTGTTGTGATTGAGATTTTATAGACAACTACAAGGGCCCAATTGGTTGATTTAGAATCTTAATAACCACAAATCAATGTTTACGTATTCATTATAATCCCCGGTGTAGCCGGCTGATTGATCAGGGACTTTGAATTACATTTTGTTTTTTGCATGTTTCCAATGCTGCTTAAAGCACTTTTAAGAATATGACAAATTTTGAGCTGAAAGGGTGCTAAGAAGTAATTTAGTTCAAGGCATTTGTTTTAATACATAAAAAGATATGGCCTAGAAAATTTAAATGGCATCCTAAAGAGCCTACAGCTCAGTGGCAGCTCTGTGTTTTCTATTTTCTAGACCCAGGTTTTAGGACTAAAGCTCCCAAAACCATGTTTTTTTAATTTGTTTACAATTTCTCTTCGAAATATGTAATCTCTACTATAATCTAATTCAAAGTAATCAAGAGAATAGATGCCAAAAAAAGTTTTAGAATCTAGCATACTAACTGGAAATTAGAAAACTGATTTTTCAGATATAAATATCTTTATGGAGGATAATTATACACTTGAGAGTTGAACGATATAGGCTAAACTAATTAAAAATATTAAGTGGCATAAAGGTTCTTTCTTTTTTGATGAAATAAAACCAAGAAAAAAATATAATATGAACTACCATTTTTTGAAAGGCCATGAGCCAGTCGTATATTAGACAAGTAATGGAATATCTGATTTGAAATCAGGAGATGCACATTTACATTTATTTTTTACTAAGTGTGGGATTTTGAGAGAGCACACGAACCTTCTTGAGTAAGTTTTCTAATCTGTAAAAATAAGCAAACAAACAAATAAAAACTTTCTCATAATATAGGGCTCATTAATGAGGAAAAATTAGTAAAAAAATTGCCAATATATTGTTTTAGGCATAGCTTAACATAAACACTGTCAGGCATAAGAATTCATCCACATAAATATAATTTTTAGTCACTTCATAAGTGCTACTTAGTTCCTAGGTTATTGGACTGAACAAAAGGTCCAGTCTAAACTTTGAGATGAAGAATGAGGCATAAAACATGTGTTTCCTGGTGATGGGTAAGTAGTGGAAGTCGAAGAGAAATGGATGAAAGAGGCTCTGGCCTGCAGCACCATCCTACCGACGCATTATATAAAGGGACTCCAGCTCTTCTGATCCAATTAGAGAAAAGACAAACCCTAACAGTTTTGTGCCATTAGTGCCCCATATTTGACTTTTACTTCTGACTCTTCAGGTCGATTTGGAGCAATGTTTCAAATAAGTTTTCTGTAAAGTTACATAAATGTTATTTTTCTGACCACATATGTATTTGAAACCATTCTCAAATCTCTTTTAGACAAGAGAACCCAAAATGTTTGGATGTGAAACCTTTAGGTCACATTATTCTTCCAAAACTCTTAGATATTTTTCATTGTTTTAGAATATTTACTTGTTATGTCTGAAGCTGACTGCATACATTTTTTCCTTTATCAATAATTTTTCCCATTATTTGGATACTTGACAGTTTTTAAATTATTGATCATTTATTGTAAGTCAAAAGTTTGTCAGTATGAGTTTTACATGTCTCACTTATTCTATCTTGAATTCAGTAAAATTACTCAAATCTGCATATACAAGTCTATCAGTCAAGTTTTCTTCTGTCATATCTTATTGACTGCTTCTGTTTCATATGTTTTGTTTCCTTTTTCAGGAACACAAACTAAACATGTTAAAGCTCTATTTTGGTCTAATTAACTATCATGTTCTCTTTTATAACTCTCATTTCTTTATTCTCTTATCCATTCCCAGAGAGCTTCACAAGTCCATCCTCCCCATCACTAATTAATGTTTCTGTAGTAATATTTATATTGAACTCTATAGTTCAATATTTATGGTGCTTTTTAAAGCATGGACTTTAATTTTCCTGTTATACATTTCATTTCGTTGGAACTTTTTTAGCTTATCTATCATCTTTTTGTATTTCATTCTGTTATCAACTGTCTGCTGTTGCTGCTTCTCAGAGGCTCAGTCTTGCATTTTATTGAGTAAGGTAAACAAGTTTCAAAATGTCTCTTGAGTCTTCCAAGAAATTACTTTTAGAAACATACCCTTTCTTTAGGGCTTCAAGTTGGTCATTCTTTTCTCTTATTTCACAGTATTTTTGTTACCTATTGTTTTGTTTTATTTCTACTTTTTACAAGTTGTTGAATGGGACACTTCTTAACATAGTGACTGTGAAAATAAGGGTGGATGGACTACAGTAAACCACACTTTCTGGTGAATCAATGACCACAACAACTTCTCAGACTCATGGCTAGAAAGAAAGTTAATGTGCCCACATTCCAATATGATTTCGAAAAGCCATTCCTTTTACTGAGGTGGCAATTCCTTTTACCTTCTGCTTGGTCCTCTAAAACTTTGAGAAGATATCATAGACAACAACATAACTGTCCGGTTATAAACTATCCAGAATATCTCTGTCACTGTCTTCAGACCTTTGCTTATTGAGACGGAAGCAGTCAGTATGTAATGAGTGATCAATGGTTACACTTCATAGCTTCTGCCCAGCTATTTCCAAAACATGCTCTTTCTGGATGGTGTGAAAGATTGAAGTCGGGAAGGTGGGGGAAGTCTGATAATAGACCTTTAAATACCTCGAAAATCAATACATTAATAGCCTCTTTTGTTGGTCGGTATATACTCTAGATATAGACCCAAAGAAATAATATGAGGAAACTACAAAGTATCTTCCTTTTTTAGGTGTTCTCTTTGCCTTGAGATGAAACCTAAGAATGCCAAGAAAATTGACCTACCACTGGTTATTAGAAGTTCCTCCCAGATTCTATCTTTAGATTCTTTGAGACTTGATGCCATGTATTTTTATTTGATGGAGGGGTGCAGTGTTGTAAGTATCTTAAGACATAGCAAAAGTTACATCTTGGGCTCTTTTAAATAAGTTATATCAGATGTTCTTTTACTATTAATAGCCTCCCTCTTAAAAACATTACTTTTACTTAATAGTAATAACTAATAAATATCAGTTGTCTAAGCATTCTTATCAGTATAAACCTTCTCAAAGTCACAATGTTTCTTTAAATCACAGGAAACTATATATTGTGATTCCAGTTCATGTAAAAAATTCCATTGATTTCCATTTTGTCTCCTTCTTTACTTGTCTCACAAAGCTAGTGATTTTAAGTAATGTTAATTGTATTTAGATCAACTTTCCTTTGAGTTTTTTATTCATTTATTATTTTTCCATTTAGCTAATCATGCAGTAAAATTTATTGAATAGTCACTATGCACTAGGTACTGGTATAGACCCTGCAGATACTGAGATGTATGTAGGTTCTGCTTTCAAGAACTTATGATGTAATCATGAAGACAGATAATGAAAAATATTTACACTATGTTGTAATAAATCTTTTTGAAAGTATACATAGTATAAAAAATATTAAAATACTAGTGTCAATTAGCATCTGATTTTCAATGCTTGGGTTGTTATTCTTATCAACAACTTAGATTCAAAACTTTATTTTAAACATTGTTTTCAGGACTATGGTTTCAGTTTGCTTAATTTAAATCATTTTTTTAAATTTAAATCATTTTAATAAGCATTTAATAAGTGTCTGTCGTGAACAAGACACTCCACTTGACATTATATGGAATACAAAGCTAATTAATTTGCAATTTGAATCCTTAAAGTTTTTAGCCTAGCATTTTCTTACTTTATCCAGGCTGCTAGAACAAAATACCACACCCTGAGCAGCTTATAAACAATAGAAATTTATTTCTACCCCGTTCGGGAGACTGGAAACCCAAGATCAAGGTACCAGCATGGTCCCACATTTGTGAGGACCCCCTTCCTGCAACATAGCTAGTGCTGTCTCGCCGTGTCCTCACATGGTGGAAGGGGCAAGGGATATCTATGCAGTCTCTTTTATAAGAGCATCATTCCATTCATGACCTAAGTACCTCCCAAAGGCTCCACCTCCTAATATCATTACATTGGGCATTAGTATTTCAACATTTTGGTGAGACTCAAACATTCAGACCACAGTAAGCAGAGAATACAAAATAACTCTAAGTAACTCTCAATAAAGTACACAAAGTGCTATTAAAGCACAGTTACTGAGAAGATACAAACAAGAGCAACCCTTCCTTAAATAGTAAAATATTGACCGGGCTGGAGTGGCTCTGTTGACTGGGTGTCATTCCACAGAGCAAAGGCCTCCCATTTCATTCCCAGTCAGTTCACATGCCTAGGTTGTGGGTTCAGTCTCTGGTCGGGGCACAAACGAGAGGCAACCAATCAATATTCCTCTCTCACATTGATGTTTCTCACACTTTCTTCCTCCCATGCCCTTTCTCTAAAAATAAATAAATTAAATCTCTTTTTTAAAAAGAGTAAAAAATTGAGCTGCCTGTATTGAATATGATAATAATTGGCACCATTTATTGAGGAGTTTTGGTAAACTAGTCACTATAACACATCATGCTTCCTGTACATTATCTCTAATTTTGGAAAAATAGAAATATTTTTAACTTTAACTTATCTATATCAGTTAGGAAGGCCTAGCAGAAACGGAACAATATATTTTTGAAACTTCATTTGAAAATCATTCTTCCCATATCTTAGGAGGTTAAGGGGGCAGTGGGAGACAATTAGGCAATTTAGTATTAAGAGAAAGACAGGAAAGACCATGGTCTGCATTAAATTTGGTTCCTTTGGAAGATCTCATTGCCTATCTATATCCTTGGTTCGCAGCCACATATGGACATAAACTTTGCAACCAGTGTACAGACTCATGAAGAAATAGCTTGAGGATTGTAAACTATCACTCTCTTTTAAATTGTATATGTGTACATCTTATCTCTAAAACAATTCAACTAAGTTAAATATATTAAGTTTGTCTCTGAAATATGAAGAGGTAACAAATGTTTCCCACCTAAGAATTAAATATTACTGTTTAAAAACAAAACAAAGCAAAAAATCTCTCAATCAAACTAAAGAGAAACTAGCAATGGACAGAATTATGGTTGGCTCAGATTCTTAAAAACCACTATCATTTTGAAGGCTCAGATAAGTTTTCTCTGAGCAGTGGCTGATAATTGTGTTCAATATGTGGAAAATTAAAACAGAAGTATGCAATTGTGAAGGAGAAATTTGATCGAGGAAAGCAAATTTACAAATCTTGTAGGCGGGACAGAGTGTTGATCACTTAGCTTGTGGTTCCATAAGAACAAGTCTGTTGTGATAACTATATAGGTAAAAAATTAGCAAAGATCTTAGAAGACCATGTAGAATACTGGTAACATTTGGAAGTTTAATTTTATCATGCAACATAATTTAAACTGAGAGCAAATTGCCCTTATGGACTGATTCAGAAGAAATGTATTAAGACTGTGTTTTTGTTTTATATTGTTTTGTTTTGTTTTCTTATAAATTGAAGTATGGCCTATTA